>NC_090828.1:104882994-105182994 GCF_028021215.1 Eschrichtius robustus
TGCCATCAGCAAAAATGTTTCAAAAAATAAATGCTGAAGGGACTGTGGAGGAATGCGTACACTCGGCCCTAAGGGGGACGTGGTAAGAGCCACTAATGAAAACACAATGGAAGTGCCTTGAAAAGGTAAACACTGAGCTACCCGTCAATCAGTCATACCCACTGCTGGGCCTATCCCCTGAGAAAATGAGAATCAAAACGTCACAGGCTGGCAACCCTGCACTCCAGCCATATTGACCATAGCCAACATTTGGAAGCAATGAAAATGTCCATCAACAGAGGAACGCACCAAGAAGAACTCTTCCATGTACACAATGTAATATTGCTCCAATAATAAATATAAGGTAAATTTAAAACACAAACATAAGTAAGGAGACATCAGCATTTGTGGGTTTCTTCAGGCACATTCCACTCTAATTTATAACCGAGGAACACCACTGGCCGGAAGGCCTGTTGCCCTAGTACCAGCATGGGGAACGTAGAAAGACCGCCACCCTCTGGCCGTTACCTGCAAACGCAGGTTTAAGCCTGTGCTAATGGTCACCGCAAAATGTCTTCAGGGAGGTAATGGCCAAAAAATTTTAAAATTATGACATACATACTTTAAGAAACACTTTGAAGAACTAAGCGGTACTCACAGCCTGAAAAATGAAAAGGACCTGCCTTAAAGCTCAGTTTTAATGGATCATGAGACACATGCAAATTCAGCCACAAAGACGTATCAGCTCACACCAGTCAGAATAACCATCAGTAAAAAACCACAAAGAATAAATGCTGAAGGTGCTGTGGAGAAATGCAAACCCTCCACTTTAAGTGGGATGTAACCTGGAGAGAGCCACTCATGAGAGCAGAGTGGAGGTGCCGCTAAAAGGTAAACATTGAGCTACCGTACGATCCAGAGGCTTATTCCTGGACCTATAACCTAAGAAGACAGAATTGGAAAGAAAGAGGCAGGCAAATCTGCATTGCACAGTATTACCATAGCCAAGATATGGAAGTCACCAAAAAGTCCACCGACAGATGGGTGGACAAAGAAGAACTGCTACATGTACAGATGGATTATGAGCTAGCGATAAAATGAAGCAATGCCATTTGCAGCACCATAGATGACTCTAGAAGTAATCACGCAACTTGGAGTAAGTGAGAAAGCGAAAGACACATATCCTATCATACCACATAGAGGTGTTACCTGAAAATTGAATACAAACGAAGATACTTCCACAGAGAAAGGCAATCACAGATTCAGTACAAAAACTTATGGTTCACCAAATGGAAAGGTGTGAGGATTGGGTACATTACCATATTGAGGTGAACAGAGATATACAAACACACGTGAAATATATAATCACCAAAGACCTACAGAATACCAAGAGAAGACTACTCAACATTGTGTCATAACCTACACGGGAAAAGATTCCAAAGAAGAATAGATATATGTATATGTGTGAAGGAACCACGTCTTGCACACCTAGACCAAACAAACCATTGTAATCGAATTTGCTGTGATAAAGAATAAAAATTTTGTTAAAAATACAAACAAGAAGGAATGACACATACACTTAAAGGGCTTTTTCCCGGCACATTCCATTGTAACTTACAACCTAGAACACGACTTCCATTAAGGCTCTGTTGCCCTAGTGACCAGATTTGGTAAAGGAGAAATGCTGCCCCCTTGTGGCCGTTTCCCGCAAGAGCAGCTTTAAACCCACAGCTACTGGTCACTTAAAATTCACAAGGGCTCAGGGCTGTAAAGGACACCTGCCGTCAAAAATTGTGCTCAGGTGGGGAATGGACAAAAGAAATTCAAAACAGGCGAATGTTTCAAGAAGATAGTATGCAGAGGTAAGTATTCCTCACTCTCTTTAAACAAAAAAACAGGAAAATGGGTAAAAGCTCAACCTCAGGAATGATTAGACTCATGCAATCTAATCAACCAAAAGGTTTCAACTCACACCTGTCGACTGACCGTCAGCAAAAAGTCTACCAACAATAAATGCTGACGGGGTTGTAGAGAACTGTGTAACCTCTAGGTGCTGGTGAGATGTAAAGTGGTTAACAGCCAGTAAGGAGTACCAAAAGGAACTGCGTTGAAAAGTGAAAATTGAGGTACCACTCAATGCAACAGGCACACCACTGGGCCTCTCACCTGAGAAGACCAGGATCGAAAAGACACAGGCTGCAAAAGCTGCACTGCAGCCTTATTCAAAATAGCCAAGATGGGAAGCAACCAAAATGTCCATCAACAGGTGAATGGATAAAGAAGAAGGAGTCCATGTACACAATGGAATATTAGCCATGGAAAACAATGAAACACTGCTCTTTGAGGCACCAGAGATGAGCCTGGAGATAATCACAAAACATGAGGTAAGTCGGAAAGCAAAAGACCTATATCCTATGATATCCCTTAGAGGCGTTATCTAATCACTGACACAAATGAACATATTTCCACAGAGAAAGACACTCACAGACTTAGAAAACCAACTATGCTCATCTAAAAGGAAAGGTGGGGGGAATGGATAAATGAGATTAGTGTTACTATACATATCCAAATACATATTATATACATATTTCAAAACGACCGACCATATAGCAAGGGAGGTCTACAGAACACTCTGTAATATTTTACATGGGAAGAGGATCTGTAGAGTAGACATATATAATGTACAATTGAACCAGATTGTGTACCCCTAGGACAAACAATATTCTAGTCCTTACCCCGATTAAAAAAATTAACAAAAACAAGAAGTAATGAGACCTAAACTTATGGGGGTTTCTCCTGGCACATTCCATTCTAATTTACAACCTAGGAACACGACTTCCAGAAAGGCTCTGCTGCCCTAGTACTCAGATTTGGGAATGGAGAAATGCTGCCTCCTTGTGGCCATTTCCCACAACAGCAGCTTTCAACCCACTGCTAAAGGTCACTAAATATTCACCAACTTGCCATTCTGTAAATGACACCTGCCCTCCAAATAAATCCTGGGATCAAAAATGGAGCAAAAATTTCAAAAGAGGGCAACCTTCCAAGAAGACAATTTCAAGAGCTATGTGGTACTCACAGCTTTTCCTATAAAGAAGAGGAAAGAAAAAGGTGTGGGAAAATGATATATTTTAGGAATTTTTAAAGACATGCAAACCCAAATTACAAAAACCTATCAGCTCACAGCAGTCAGAATGGCCATCAGCAAAAATGTTTCAAAAATAAATGCTGAAGGGACTGTGGAGGAATGCATACACTCGGCCCTAAGGGGGACGTGGTAAGAGCCACTAATGAAAACACAATGGAAGTGCCTGAAAAGGTAAACACTGAGCTACCCGTCAATCAGTCATACCCACTGCTGGGCCTATCCCCTGAGAAAATGAGAATCAAAACGTCACAGGCTGGCAACCCTGCACTCCAGCCATATTGACCATAGCCAACATTTGGAAGCAATGAAAATGTCCATCAACAGAGGAACGCACCAAGAAGAACTGTTCCATGTACACAATGTAATATTGCTCCAATAATAAATATAAGGTAAATTTAAAACACAAACATAAGTAAGGAGACATCAGCATTTGTGGGTTTCTTCAGGCACATTCCACTCTAATTTATAACCGAGGAACACCACTGGCCGGAAGGCCTGTTGCCCTAGTACCAGCATGGGGAACGTAGAAAGACCGCCACCCTCTGGCCGTTACCTGCAAACGCAGGTTTAAGCCTGTGCTAATGGTCACCGCAAAATGTCTTCAGGGAGGTAATGGCCAAAAAATTTTAAAATTATGACATACATACTTTAAGAAAACACTTTGAAGAACTAAGCGGTACTCACAGCCTGAAAAATGAAAAGGACCTGCCTTAAAGCTCAGTTTTAATGGATCATGAGACACATGCAAATTCAGCCACAAAGACGTATCAGCTCACACCAGTCAGAATAACCATCAGTAAAAAACCACAAAGAATAAATGCTGAAGGTGCTGTGGAGAAATGCAAACCCTCCACTTTAAGTGGGATGTAACCTGGAGAGAGCCACTCATGAGAGCAGAGTGGAGGTGCCGTTAAAAGGTAAACATTGAGCTACCGTACGATCCAGAGGCTTATTCCTGGACCTATAACCTAAGAAGACAGAATTGGAAAGAAAGAGGCAGGCAAATCTGCATTGCACAGTATTACCATAGCCAAGATATGGAAGTCACCAAAAAGTCCACCGACAGATGGGTGGACAAAGAAGAACTGCTACATGTACAGATGGATTATGAGCTAGCGATAAAATGAAGCAATGCCATTTGCAGCACCATAGATGACTCTAGAAGTAATCACGCAACTTGGAGTAAGTGAGAAAACGAAAGACACATATCCTATCATACCACATAGAGGTGTTACCTAAAAATTGATACAAACGAAGATACTTCCACAGAGAAAGGCAATCACAGATTCAGTACAAAAACTTAAGGTTCACCAAATGGAAAGGTGTGAGGATTGGGTACATTACCATATTGAGGTGAACAGAGATATACAAACACACGTGAAATATATAATCACCAAAGACCTACAGAATACCAAGAGAAGACTACTCAACATTGTGTCATAACCTACACGGGAAAAGATTCCAAAGAAGAATAGATATATGTATATGTGTGAAGGAACCACGTCTTGCATACCTAGACCAAACAAACCATTGTAATCGAATTTGCTGTGATAAAGAATAAAAATTTTGTTAAAAATACAAACAAGAAGGAATGACACATACACTTAAAGGGCTTTTTCCCGGCACATTCCATTGTACTTTACAACCTAGAACACGACTTCCATTAAGGCTCTGTTGCCCTAGTGACCAGATTTGGTAAAGGAGAAATGCTGCCCCCTTGTGGCCGTTTCCCGCAAGAGCAGCTTTAAACCCACAGCTACTGGTCACTTAAAATTCACAAGGGCTCAGGGCTGTAAAGGACACCTGCCGTCAAAAATTGTGCTCAGGTGGGGAATGGACAAAAGAAATTCAAAACAGGCGAATGTTTCAAGAAGATAGTATGCAGAGGTAAGTATTCCTCACTCTCTTTAAACAAAAAAACAGGAAAATGGGTAAAAGCTCAACCTCAGGAATGATTAGACTCATGCAATCTAATCAACCAAAAGGTTTCAACTCACACCTGTCGACTGACCGTCAGCAAAAGTCTACCAACAATAAATGCTGACGGGGTTGTAGAGAACTGTGTAACCTCTAGGTGCTGGTGAGATGTAAAGTGGTTAACAGCCAGTAAGGAGTACCAAAAGGAACTGCGTTGAAAAGTGAAAATTGAGGTACCACTCAATGCAACAGGCACACCACTGGGCCTCTCACCTGAGAAGACCAGGATCGAAAAGACACAGGCTGCAAAGGCTGCACTGCAGCCTTATTCAAAATAGCCAAGATGGGAAGCAACCAAAATGTCCATCAACAGGTGAATGGATAAAGAAGAAGGAGTCCATGTACACAGTGGAATATTAGCCATGGAAAACAATGAAACACTGCTCTTTGAGGCACCAGAGATGAGCCTGGCGATAATCACAAAACATGAGGTAAGTCGGAAAGCAAAAGACCTATATCCTATGATATCCCTTAGAGGCGTTATCTAATCACTGACACAAATGAACATATTTCCACAGAGAAAGACACTCACAGACTTAGAAAACCAACTATGCTCATCTAAAAGGAAAGGTGGGGGGAATGGATAAATGAGATTAGTGTTACTATACATATCCAAATACATATTATATACATATTTCAAAACGACCGACCATATAGCAAGGGAGGTCTACAGAACACTCTGTAATATTTTACATGGGAAGAGGATCTGTAGAGTAGACATATATAATGTACAAATGAACCAGATTGTGTACCCCTAGGACAAACAATATTCTAGTCCTTACCCCGATTAAAAAAATTAACAAAAACAAGAAGTAATGAGACCTAAACTTATGGGGGTTTCTCCTGGCACATTCCATTCTAATTTACAACCTAGGAACACGACTTCCAGAAAGGCTCTGCTGCCCTAGTACTCAGATTTGGGAATGGAGAAATGCTGCCTCCTTGTGGCCATTTCCCACAACAGCAGCTTTCAACCCACTGCTAAAGGTCACTAAATATTCACCAACTTGCCATTCTGTAAATGACACCTGCCCTCCAAATAAATCCTGGGATCAAAAATGGAGCAAAAATTTCAAAAGAGGGCAACCTTCCAAGAAGACAATTTCAAGAGCTATGTGGTACTCACAGCTTTTCCTTTAAAGAAGAGGAAAGAAAAAGGTGTGGGAAAATGATATATTTTAGGAATTTTTAAAGACATGCAAACCCAAATTACAAAAACCTATCAGCTCACAGCAGTCAGAATGGCCATCAGCAAAAATGTTTCAAAAAATAAATGCTGAAGGGACTGTGGAGGAATGCGTACACTCGGCCCTAAGGGGGACGTGGTAAGAGCCACTAATGAAAACACAATGGAAGTGCCTTGAAAAGGTAAACACTGAGCTACCCGTCAATCAGTCATACCCACTGCTGGGCCTATCCCCTGAGAAAATGAGAATCAAAACGTCACAGGCTGGCAATCCTGCACTCCAGCCATATTGACCATAGCCAACATTTGGAAGCAATGAAAATGTCCATCAACAGAGGAACGCACCAAGAAGAACTCTTCCATGTACACAATGTAATATTGCTCCAATAATAAATATAAGGTAAATTTAAAAGACAAACATAAGTAAGGAGACATCAGCATTTGTGGGTTTCTTCAGGCACAATCCACTCTAATTTATAACCGAGGAACACCACTGGCCGGAAGGCCTGTTGCCCTAGTACCAGCATGGGGAACGTAGAAAGACTGCCACCCTCTGGCCGTTACCTGCAAACGCAGGTTTAAGCCTGTGCTAATGGTCACCGCAAAATGTCTTCAGGGAGGTAATGGCGAAAAAATTTTAAAATTATGACATACATACTTTAAGAAAACACTTTGAAGAACTAAGCTGTACTCACAGCCTGAAAAATGAAAAGGACCTGCCTTAAAGCTCAGTTTTAATGGATCATGAGACACATGCAAATTCAGCCACAAAGACGTATCAGCTCACACCAGTCAGAATAACCATCAGTAAAAAACCACAAAGAATAAATGCTGAAGGTGCTGTGGAGAAATGCAAACCCTCCACTTTAAGTGGGATGTAACCTGGAGAGAGCCACTCATGAGAGCAGAGTGGAGGTGCCGTTAAAAGGTAAACATTGAGCTACCGTACGATCCAGAGGCTTATTCCTGGACCTATAACCTAAGAAGACAGAATTGGAAAGAAAGAGGCAGGCAAATCTGCATTGCACAGTATTACCATAGCCAAGATATGGAAGTCACCAAAAAGTCCACCGACAGATGGGTGGACAAAGAAGAACTGCTACATGTACAGATGGATTATGAGCTAGCGATAAAATGAAGCAATGCCATTTGCAGCACCATAGATGACTCTAGAAGTAATCACGCAACTTGGAGTAAGTGAGAAAGCGAAAGACACATATCCTATCATACCACATAGAGGTGTTACCTAAAAATTGATACAAACGAAGATACTTCCACAGAGAAAGGCAATCACAGATTCAGTACAAAAACTTAAGGTTCACCAAATGGAAAGGTGTGAGGATTGGGTACATTACCATATTGAGGTGAACAGAGATATACAAACACACGTGAAATATATAATCACCAAAGACCTACAGAATACCAAGAGAAGACTACTCAACATTGTGTCATAACCTACACGGGAAAAGATTCCAAAGAAGAATAGATATATGTATATGTGTGAAGGAACCACGTCTTGCATACCTAGACCAAACAAACCATTGTAATCGAATTTGCTGTGATAAAGAATAAAAATTTTGTTAAAAATACAAACAAGAAGGAATGACACATACACTTAAAGGGCTTTTTCCCGGCACATTCCATTGTACTTTACAACCTAGAACACGACTTCCATTAAGGCTCTGTTGCCCTAGTGACCAGATTTGGTAAAGGAGAAATGCTGCCCCCTTGTGGCCGTTTCCCGCAAGAGCAGCTTTAAACCCACAGCTACTGGTCACTTAAAATTCACAAGGGCTCAGGGCTGTAAAGGACACCTGCCGTCAAAAATTGTGCTCAGGTGGGGAATGGACAAAAGAAATTCAAAACAGGCGAATGTTTCAAGAAGATAGTATGCAGAGGTAAGTATTCCTCACTCTCTTTAAACAAAAAAACAGGAAAATGGGTAAAAGCTCAACCTCAGGAATGATTAGACTCATGCAATCTAATCAACCAAAAGGTTTCAACTCACACCTGTCGACTGACCGTCAGCAAAAAGTCTACCAACAATAAATGCTGACGGGGTTGTAGAGAACTGTGTAACCTCTAGGTGCTGGTGAGATGTAAAGTGGTTAACAGCCAGTAAGGAGTACCAAAAGGAACTGCGTTGAAAAGTGAAAATTGAGGTACCACTCAATGCAACAGGCACACCACTGGGCCTCTCACCTGAGAAGACCAGGATCGAAAAGACACAGGCTGCAAAAGCTGCACTGCAGCCTTATTCAAAATAGCCAAGATGGGAAGCAACCAAAATGTCCATCAACAGGTGAATGGATAAAGAAGAAGGAGTCCATGTACACAATGGAATATTAGCCATGGAAAACAATGAAACACTGCTCTTTGAGGCACCAGAGATGAGCCTGGAGATAATCACAAAACATGAGGTAAGTCGGAAAGCAAAAGACCTATATCCTATGATATCCCTTAGAGGCGTTATCTAATCACTGACACAAATGAACATATTTCCACAGAGAAAGACACTCACAGACTTAGAAAACCAACTATGCTCATCTAAAAGGAAAGGTGGGGGGAATGGATAAATGAGATTAGTGTTACTATACATATCCAAATACATATTATATACATATTTCAAAACGACCGACCATATAGCAAGGGAGGTCTACAGAACACTCTGTAATATTTTACATGGGAAGAGGATCTGTAGAGTAGACATATATAATGTACAAATGAACCAGATTGTGTACCCCTAGGACAAACAATATTCTAGTCCTTACCCCGATTAAAAAAATTAACAAAAACAAGAAGTAATGAGACCTAAACTTATGGGGGTTTCTCCTGGCACATTCCATTCTAATTTACAACCTAGGAACACGACTTCCAGAAAGGCTCTGCTGCCCTAGTACTCAGATTTGGGAATGGAGAAATGCTGCCTCCTTGTGGCCATTTCCCACAACAGCAGCTTTCAACCCACTGCTAAAGGTCACTAAATATTCACCAACTTGCCATTCTGTAAATGACACCTGCCCTCCAAATAAATCCTGGGATCAAAAATGGAGCAAAAATTTCAAAAGAGGGCAACCTTCCAAGAAGACAATTTCAAGAGCTATGTGGTACTCACAGCTTTTCCTTTAAAGAAGAGGAAAGAAAAAGGTGTGGGAAAATGATATATTTTAGGAATTTTTAAAGACATGCAAACCCAAATTACAAAAACCTATCAGCTCACAGCAGTCAGAATGGCCATCAGCAAAAATGTTTCAAAAAATAAATGCTGAAGGGACTGTGGAGGAATGCGTACACTCGGCCCTAAGGGGGACGTGGTAAGAGCCACTAATGAAAACACAATGGAAGTGCCTTGAAAAGGTAAACACTGAGCTACCCGTCAATCAGTCATACCCACTGCTGGGCCTATCCCCTGAGAAAATGAGAATCAAAACGTCACAGGCTGGCAATCCTGCACTCCAGCCATATTGACCATAGCCAACATTTGGAAGCAATGAAAATGTCCATCAACAGAGGAACGCACCAAGAAGAACTCTTCCATGTACACAATGTAATATTGCTCCAATAATAAATATAAGGTAAATTTAAAAGACAAACATAAGTAAGGAGACATCAGCATTTGTGGGTTTCTTCAGGCACATTCCACTCTAATTTATAACCGAGGAACACCACTGGCCGGAAGGCCTGTTGCCCTAGTACCAGCATGGGGAACGTAGAAAGACCGCCACCCTCTGGCCGTTACCTGCAAACGCAGGTTTAAGCCTGTGCTAATGGTCACCGCAAAATGTCTTCAGGGAGGTAATGGCCAAAAAATTTTAAAATTATGACATACATACTTTAAGAAAACACTTTGAAGAACTAAGCGGTACTCACAGCCTGAAAAATGAAAAGGACCTGCCTTAAAGCTCAGTTTTAATGGATCATGAGACACATGCAAATTCAGCCACAAAGACGTATCAGCTCACACCAGTCAGAATAACCATCAGTAAAAAACCACAAAGAATAAATGCTGAAGGTGCTGTGAAGAAATGCAAACCCTCCACTTTAAGTGGGATGTAACCTGGAGAGAGCCACTCATGAGAGCAGAGTGGAGGTGCCGTTAAAAGGTAAACATTGAGCTACCGTACGATCCAGAGGCTTATTCCTGGACCTATAACCTAAGAAGACAGAATTGGAAAGAAAGAGGCAGGCAAATCTGCATTGCACAGTATTACCATAGCCAAGATATGGAAGTCACCAAAAAGTCCACCGACAGATGGGTGGACAAAGAAGAACTGCTACATGTACAGATGGATTATGAGCTAGCGATAAAATGAAGCAATGCCATTTGCAGCACCATAGATGACTCTAGAAGTAATCACGCAACTTGGAGTAAGTGAGAAAACGAAAGACACATATCCTATCATACCACATAGAGGTGTTACCTAAAAATTGATACAAACGAAGATACTTCCACAGAGAAAGGCAATCACAGATTCAGTACAAAAACTTAAGGTTCACCAAATGGAAAGGTGTGAGGATTGGGTACATTACCATATTGAGGTGAACAGAGATATACAAACACACGTGAAATATATAATCACCAAAGACCTACAGAATACCAAGAGAAGACTACTCAACATTGTGTCATAACCTACACGGGAAAAGATTCCAAAGAAGAATAGATATATGTATATGTGTGAAGGAACCACGTCTTGCATACCTAGACCAAACAAACCATTGTAATCGAATTTGCTGTGATAAAGAATAAAAATTTTGTTAAAAATACAAACAAGAAGGAATGACACATACACTTAAAGGGCTTTTTCCCGGCACATTCCATTGTACTTTACAACCTAGAACACGACTTCCATTAAGGCTCTGTTGCCCTAGTGACCAGATTTGGTAAAGGAGAAATGCTGCCCCCTTGTGGCCGTTTCCCGCAAGAGCAGCTTTAAACCCACAGCTACTGGTCACTTAAAATTCACAAGGGCTCAGGGCTGTAAAGGACACCTGCCGTCAAAAATTGTGCTCAGGTGGGGAATGGACAAAAGAAATTCAAAACAGGCGAATGTTTCAAGAAGATAGTATGCAGAGGTAAGTATTCCTCACTCTCTTTAAACAAAAAAACAGGAAAATGGGTAAAAGCTCAACCTCAGGAATGATTAGACTCATGCAATCTAATCAACCAAAAGGTTTCAACTCACACCTGTCGACTGACCGTCAGCAAAAAGTCTACCAACAATAAATGCTGACGGGGTTGTAGAGAACTGTGTAACCTCTAGGTGCTGGTGAGATGTAAAGTGGTTAACAGCCAGTAAGGAGTACCAAAAGGAACTGCGTTGAAAAGTGAAAATTGAGGTACCACTCAATGCAACAGGCACACCACTGGGCCTCTCACCTGAGAAGACCAGGATCGAAAAGACACAGGCTGCAAAGGCTGCACTGCAGCCTTATTCAAAATAGCCAAGATGGGAAGCAACCAAAATGTCCATCAACAGGTGAATGGATAAAGAAGAAGGAGTCCATGTACACAGTGGAATATTAGCCATGGAAAACAATGAAACACTGCTCTTTGAGGCACCAGAGATGAGCCTGGCGATAATCACAAAACATGAGGTAAGTCGGAAAGCAAAAGACCTATATCCTATGATATCCCTTAGAGGCGTTATCTAATCACTGACACAAATGAACATATTTCCACAGAGAAAGACACTCACAGACTTAGAAAACCAACTATGCTCATCTAAAAGGAAAGGTGGGGGGAATGGATAAATGAGATTAGTGTTACTATACATATCCAAATACATATTATATACATATTTCAAAACGACCGACCATATAGCAAGGGAGGTCTACAGAACACTCTGTAATATTTTACATGGGAAGAGGATCTGTAGAGTAGACATATATAATGTACAAATGAACCAGATTGTGTACCCCTAGGACAAACAATATTCTAGTCCTTACCCCGATTAAAAAAATTAACAAAAACAAGAAGTAATGAGACCTAAACTTATGGGGGTTTCTCCTGGCACATTCCATTCTAATTTACAACCTAGGAACACGACTTCCAGAAAGGCTCTGCTGCCCTAGTACTCAGATTTGGGAATGGAGAAATGCTGCCTCCTTGTGGCCATTTCCCACAACAGCAGCTTTCAACCCACTGCTAAAGGTCACTAAATATTCACCAACTTGCCATTCTGTAAATGACACCTGCCCTCCAAATAAATCCTGGGATCAAAAATGGAGCAAAAATTTCAAAAGAGGGCAACCTTCCAAGAAGACAATTTCAAGAGCTATGTGGTACTCACAGCTTTTCCTTTAAAGAAGAGGAAAGAAAAAGGTGTGGGAAAATGATATATTTTAGGAATTTTTAAAGACATGCAAACCCAAATTACAAAAACCTATCAGCTCACAGCAGTCAGAATGGCCATCAGCAAAAATGTTTCAAAAAATAAATGCTGAAGGGACTGTGGAGGAATGCGTACACTCGGCCCTAAGGGGGACGTGGTAAGAGCCACTAATGAAAACACAATGGAAGTGCCTTGAAAAGGTAAACACTGAGCTACCCGTCAATCAGTCATACCCACTGCTGGGCCTATCCCCTGAGAAAATGAGAATCAAAACGTCACAGGCTGGCAATCCTGCACTCCAGCCATATTGACCATAGCCAACATTTGGAAGCAATGAAAATGTCCATCAACAGAGGAACGCACCAAGAAGAACTCTTCCATGTACACAATGTAATATTGCTCCAATAATAAATATAAGGTAAATTTAAAAGACAAACATAAGTAAGGAGACATCAGCATTTGTGGGTTTCTTCAGGCACAATCCACTCTAATTTATAACCGAGGAACACCACTGGCCGGAAGGCCTGTTGCCCTAGTACCAGCATGGGGAACGTAGAAAGACTGCCACCCTCTGGCCGTTACCTGCAAACGCAGGTTTAAGCCTGTGCTAATGGTCACCGCAAAATGTCTTCAGGGAGGTAATGGCGAAAAAATTTTAAAATTATGACATACATACTTTAAGAAAACACTTTGAAGAACTAAGCTGTACTCACAGCCTGAAAAATGAAAAGGACCTGCCTTAAAGCTCAGTTTTAATGGATCATGAGACACATGCAAATTCAGCCACAAAGACGTATCAGCTCACACCAGTCAGAATAACCATCAGTAAAAAACCACAAAGAATAAATGCTGAAGGTGCTGTGGAGAAATGCAAACCCTCCACTTTAAGTGGGATGTAACCTGGAGAGAGCCACTCATGAGAGCAGAGTGGAGGTGCCGTTAAAAGGTAAACATTGAGCTACCGTACGATCCAGAGGCTTATTCCTGGACCTATAACCTAAGAAGACAGAATTGGAAAGAAAGAGGCAGGCAAATCTGCATTGCACAGTATTACCATAGCCAAGATATGGAAGTCACCAAAAAGTCCACCGACAGATGGGTGGACAAAGAAGAACTGCTACATGTACAGATGGATTATGAGCTAGCGATAAAATGAAGCAATGCCATTTGCAGCACCATAGATGACTCTAGAAGTAATCACGCAACTTGGAGTAAGTGAGAAAGCGAAAGACACATATCCTATCATACCACATAGAGGTGTTACCTAAAAATTGATACAAACGAAGATACTTCCACAGAGAAAGGCAATCACAGATTCAGTACAAAAACTTAAGGTTCACCAAATGGAAAGGTGTGAGGATTGGGTACATTACCATATTGAGGTGAACAGAGATATACAAACACACGTGAAATATATAATCACCAAAGACCTACAGAATACCAAGAGAAGACTACTCAACATTGTGTCATAACCTACACGGGAAAAGATTCCAAAGAAGAATAGATATATGTATATGTGTGAAGGAACCACGTCTTGCATACCTAGACCAAACAAACCATTGTAATCGAATTTGCTGTGATAAAGAATAAAAATTTTGTTAAAAATACAAACAAGAAGGAATGACACATACACTTCAAGGGCTTTTTCCCGGCACATTCCATTGTACTTTACAACCTAGAACACGACTTCCATTAAGGCTCTGTTGCCCTAGTGACCAGATTTGGTAAAGGAGAAATGCTGCCCCCTTGTGGCCGTTTCCCGCAAGAGCAGCTTTAAACCCACAGCTACTGGTCACTTAAAATTCACAAGGGCTCAGGGCTGTAAAGGACACCTGCCGTCAAAAATTGTGCTCAGGTGGGGAATGGACAAAAGAAATTCAAAACAGGCGAATGTTTCAAGAAGATAGTATGCAGAGGTAAGTATTCCTCACTCTCTTTAAACAAAAAAACAGGAAAATGGGTAAAAGCTCAACCTCAGGAATGATTAGACTCATGCAATCTAATCAACCAAAAGGTTTCAACTCACACCTGTCGACTGACCGTCAGCAAAAAGTCTACCAACAATAAATGCTGACGGGGTTGTAGAGAACTGTGTAACCTCTAGGTGCTGGTGAGATGTAAAGTGGTTAACAGCCAGTAAGGAGTACCAAAAGGAACTGCGTTGAAAAGTGAAAATTGAGGTACCACTCAATGCAACAGGCACACCACTGGGCCTCTCACCTGAGAAGACCAGGATCGAAAAGACACAGGCTGCAAAAGCTGCACTGCAGCCTTATTCAAAATAGCCAAGATGGGAAGCAACCAAAATGTCCATCAACAGGTGAATGGATAAAGAAGAAGGAGTCCATGTACACAATGGAATATTAGCCATGGAAAACAATGAAACACTGCTCTTTGAGGCACCAGAGATGAGCCTGGAGATAATCACAAAACATGAGGTAAGTCGGAAAGCAAAAGACCTATATCCTATGATATCCCTTAGAGGCGTTATCTAATCACTGACACAAATGAACATATTTCCACAGAGAAAGACACTCACAGACTTAGAAAACCAACTATGCTCATCTAAAAGGAAAGGTGGGGGGAATGGATAAATGAGATTAGTGTTACTATACATATCCAAATACATATTATATACATATTTCAAAACGACCGACCATATAGCAAGGGAGGTCTACAGAACACTCTGTAATATTTTACATGGGAAGAGGATCTGTAGAGTAGACATATATAATGTACAAATGAACCAGATTGTGTACCCCTAGGACAAACAATATTCTAGTCCTTACCCCGATTAAAAAAATTAACAAAAACAAGAAGTAATGAGACCTAAACTTATGGGGGTTTCTCCTGGCACATTCCATTCTAATTTACAACCTAGGAACACGACTTCCAGAAAGGCTCTGCTGCCCTAGTACTCAGATTTGGGAATGGAGAAATGCTGCCTCCTTGTGGCCATTTCCCACAACAGCAGCTTTCAACCCACTGCTAAAGGTCACTAAATATTCACCAACTTGCCATTCTGTAAATGACACCTGCCCTCCAAATAAATCCTGGGATCAAAAATGGAGCAAAAATTTCAAAAGAGGGCAACCTTCCAAGAAGACAATTTCAAGAGCTATGTGGTACTCACAGCTTTTCCTTTAAAGAAGAGGAAAGAAAAAGGTGTGGGAAAATGATATATTTTAGGAATTTTTAAAGACATGCAAACCCAAATTACAAAAACCTATCAGCTCACAGCAGTCAGAATGGCCATCAGCAAAAATGTTTCAAAAAATAAATGCTGAAGGGACTGTGGAGGAATGCGTACACTCGGCCCTAAGGGGGACGTGGTAAGAGCCACTAATGAAAACACAATGGAAGTGCCTTGAAAAGGTAAACACTGAGCTACCCGTCAATCAGTCATACCCACTGCTGGGCCTATCCCCTGAGAAAATGAGAATCAAAACGTCACAGGCTGGCAATCCTGCACTCCAGCCATATTGACCATAGCCAACATTTGGAAGCAATGAAAATGTCCATCAACAGAGGAACGCACCAAGAAGAACTCTTCCATGTACACAATGTAATATTGCTCCAATAATAAATATAAGGTAAATTTAAAAGACAAACATAAGTAAGGAGACATCAGCATTTGTGGGTTTCTTCAGGCACATTCCACTCTAATTTATAACCGAGGAACACCACTGGCCGGAAGGCCTGTTGCCCTAGTACCAGCATGGGGAACGTAGAAAGACCGCCACCCTCTGGCCGTTACCTGCAAACGCAGGTTTAAGCCTGTGCTAATGGTCACCGCAAAATGTCTTCAGGGAGGTAATGGCCAAAAAATTTTAAAATTATGACATACATACTTTAAGAAAACACTTTGAAGAACTAAGCGGTACTCACAGCCTGAAAAATGAAAAGGACCTGCCTTAAAGCTCAGTTTTAATGGATCATGAGACACATGCAAATTCAGCCACAAAGACGTATCAGCTCACACCAGTCAGAATAACCATCAGTAAAAAACCACAAAGAATAAATGCTGAAGGTGCTGTGAAGAAATGCAAACCCTCCACTTTAAGTGGGATGTAACCTGGAGAGAGCCACTCATGAGAGCAGAGTGGAGGTGCCGTTAAAAGGTAAACATTGAGCTACCGTACGATCCAGAGGCTTATTCCTGGACCTATAACCTAAGAAGACAGAATTGGAAAGAAAGAGGCAGGCAAATCTGCATTGCACAGTATTACCATAGCCAAGATATGGAAGTCACCAAAAAGTCCACCGACAGATGGGTGGACAAAGAAGAACTGCTACATGTACAGATGGATTATGAGCTAGCGATAAAATGAAGCAATGCCATTTGCAGCACCATAGATGACTCTAGAAGTAATCACGCAACTTGGAGTAAGTGAGAAAACGAAAGACACATATCCTATCATACCACATAGAGGTGTTACCTAAAAATTGATACAAACGAAGATACTTCCACAGAGAAAGGCAATCACAGATTCAGTACAAAAACTTAAGGTTCACCAAATGGAAAGGTGTGAGGATTGGGTACATTACCATATTGAGGTGAACAGAGATATACAAACACACGTGAAATATATAATCACCAAAGACCTACAGAATACCAAGAGAAGACTACTCAACATTGTGTCATAACCTACACGGGAAAAGATTCCAAAGAAGAATAGATATATGTATATGTGTGAAGGAACCACGTCTTGCATACCTAGACCAAACAAACCATTGTAATCGAATTTGCTGTGATAAAGAATAAAAATTTTGTTAAAAATACAAACAAGAAGGAATGACACATACACTTAAAGGGCTTTTTCCCGGCACATTCCATTGTACTTTACAACCTAGAACACGACTTCCATTAAGGCTCTGTTGCCCTAGTGACCAGATTTGGTAAAGGAGAAATGCTGCCCCCTTGTGGCCGTTTCCCGCAAGAGCAGCTTTAAACCCACAGCTACTGGTCACTTAAAATTCACAAGGGCTCAGGGCTGTAAAGGACACCTGCCGTCAAAAATTGTGCTCAGGTGGGGAATGGACAAAAGAAATTCAAAACAGGCGAATGTTTCAAGAAGATAGTATGCAGAGGTAAGTATTCCTCACTCTCTTTAAACAAAAAAACAGGAAAATGGGTAAAAGCTCAACCTCAGGAATGATTAGACTCATGCAATCTAATCAACCAAAAGGTTTCAACTCACACCTGTCGACTGACCGTCAGCAAAAAGTCTACCAACAATAAATGCTGACGGGGTTGTAGAGAACTGTGTAACCTCTAGGTGCTGGTGAGATGTAAAGTGGTTAACAGCCAGTAAGGAGTACCAAAAGGAACTGCGTTGAAAAGTGAAAATTGAGGTACCACTCAATGCAACAGGCACACCACTGGGCCTCTCACCTGAGAAGACCAGGATCGAAAAGACACAGGCTGCAAAGGCTGCACTGCAGCCTTATTCAAAATAGCCAAGATGGGAAGCAACCAAAATGTCCATCAACAGGTGAATGGATAAAGAAGAAGGAGTCCATGTACACAGTGGAATATTAGCCATGGAAAACAATGAAACACTGCTCTTTGAGGCACCAGAGATGAGCCTGGCGATAATCACAAAACATGAGGTAAGTCGGAAAGCAAAAGACCTATATCCTATGATATCCCTTAGAGGCGTTATCTAATCACTGACACAAATGAACATATTTCCACAGAGAAAGACACTCACAGACTTAGAAAACCAACTATGCTCATCTAAAAGGAAAGGTGGGGGGAATGGATAAATGAGATTAGTGTTACTATACATATCCAAATACATATTATATACATATTTCAAAACGACCGACCATATAGCAAGGGAGGTCTACAGAACACTCTGTAATATTTTACATGGGAAGAGGATCTGTAGAGTAGACATATATAATGTACAAATGAACCAGATTGTGTACCCCTAGGACAAACAATATTCTAGTCCTTACCCCGATTAAAAAAATTAACAAAAACAAGAAGTAATGAGACCTAAACTTATGGGGGTTTCTCCTGGCACATTCCATTCTAATTTACAACCTAGGAACACGACTTCCAGAAAGGCTCTGCTGCCCTAGTACTCAGATTTGGGAATGGAGAAATGCTGCCTCCTTGTGGCCATTTCCCACAACAGCAGCTTTCAACCCACTGCTAAAGGTCACTAAATATTCACCAACTTGCCATTCTGTAAATGACACCTGCCCTCCAAATAAATCCTGGGATCAAAAATGGAGCAAAAATTTCAAAAGAGGGCAACCTTCCAAGAAGACAATTTCAAGAGCTATGTGGTACTCACAGCTTTTCCTTTAAAGAAGAGGAAAGAAAAAGGTGTGGGAAAATGATATATTTTAGGAATTTTTAAAGACATGCAAACCCAAATTACAAAAACCTATCAGCTCACAGCAGTCAGAATGGCCATCAGCAAAAATGTTTCAAAAAATAAATGCTGAAGGGACTGTGGAGGAATGCGTACACTCGGCCCTAAGGGGGACGTGGTAAGAGCCACTAATGAAAACACAATGGAAGTGCCTTGAAAAGGTAAACACTGAGCTACCCGTCAATCAGTCATACCCACTGCTGGGCCTATCCCCTGAGAAAATGAGAATCAAAACGTCACAGGCTGGCAATCCTGCACTCCAGCCATATTGACCATAGCCAACATTTGGAAGCAATGAAAATGTCCATCAACAGAGGAACGCACCAAGAAGAACTCTTCCATGTACACAATGTAATATTGCTCCAATAATAAATATAAGGTAAATTTAAAAGACAAACATAAGTAAGGAGACATCAGCATTTGTGGGTTTCTTCAGGCACATTCCACTCTAATTTATAACCGAGGAACACCACTGGCCGGAAGGCCTGTTGCCCTAGTAGCAGCACGGGGAACGTAGAAAGACCGCCACCCTCTGGCCGTTACCTGCAAACGCAGGTTTAAGCCTGTGCTAATGGTCACCGCAAAATGTCTTCAGGGAGGTAATGGCCAAAAAATTTTAAAATTATGACATACATACTTTAAGAAAACACTTTGAAGAACTAAGCGGTACTCACAGCCTGAAAAATGAAAAGGACCTGCCTTAAAGCTCAGTTTTAATGGATCATGAGACACATGCAAATTCAGCCACAAAGACGTATCAGCTCACACCAGTCAGAATAACCATCAGTAAAAAACCACAAAGAATAAATGCTGAAGGTGCTGTGGAGAAATGCAAACCCTCCACTTTAAGTGGGATGTAACCTGGAGAGAGCCACTCATGAGAGCAGAGTGGAGGTGCCGTTAAAAGGTAAACATTGAGCTACCGTACGATCCAGAGGCTTATTCCTGGACCTATAACCTAAGAAGACAGAATTGGAAAGAAAGAGGCAGGCAAATCTGCATTGCACAGTATTACCATAGCCAAGATATGGAAGTCACCAAAAAGTCCACCGACAGATGGGTGGACAAAGAAGAACTGCTACATGTACAGATGGATTATGAGCTAGCGATAAAATGAAGCAATGCCATTTGCAGCACCATAGATGACTCTAGAAGTAATCACGCAACCTGGAGTAAGTGAGAAAGCGAAAGACACATATCCTATCATATCACATAGAGGTGTTACCTAAAAATTGAATACAAACGAAGATACTTCCACAGAGAAAGGCAATCACAGATTCAGTACAAAAACTTATGGTTCACCAAATGGAAAGGTGTGAGGATTGGGTACATTACCATATTGAGGTGAACAGAGATATACAAACACACGTGAAATATATAATCACCAAAGACCTACAGAATACCAAGAGAAGACTACTCAACATTGTGTCATAACCTACACGGGAAAAGATTCCAAAGAAGCATAGATATATGTATATGTGTGAAGGAACCACATCTTGCACACCTAGACCAAACAAACCATTGTAATCGAATTTGCTGTGATAAAGAATAAAAATTTTGTTAAAAATACAAACAAGAAGGAATGACACATACACTTAAAGGGCTTTTTCCCGGCACATTCCATTGTACTTTACAACCTAGAACACGACTTCCATTAAGGCTCTGTTGCCCTAGTGACCAGATTTGGTAAAGGAGAAATGCTGCCCCCTTGTGGCCGTTTCCCGCAAGAGCAGCTTTAAACCCACAGCTACTGGTCACTTAAAATTCACAAGGGCTCAGGGCTGTAAAGGACACCTACCGTTAAAAATTGTGCTCAGGTAGGGAATGGACAAAAGAAATTCAAAACAGGCGAATGTTTCAAGAAGATAGTATGCAGAGGTAAGTATTCCTCACTCTCTTTAAACAAAAAAACAGGAAAATGGGTAAAAGCTCAACCTCAGGAATTATTAGACTCATGCAATCTAATCAACCAAAAGGTTTCAACTCACACCTGTCGACTGACCGTCAGCAAAAAGTCTACCAACAATAAATGCTGACGGGGTTGTAGAGAACTGTGTAACCTCTAGGTGCTGGTGGGATGGAAAGTGGTTAACAGCCAATAATGACTACCGAAAGGAACTGCGTTGAAAAGTGAAAACTGAGGTACCATTCAATCCAGCAGGCACACCACTGGGCCTCTCACCTGAGAAGACCAGGATCGAAAAGACACAGGCTGCAAAAGCTGCACTGCAGCCTTATTCAAAATAGCCAAGATGGGAAGCAACCAAAATGTCCATCAACAGGTGAATGGATAAAGAAGAAGGAGTCCATGTACACAATGGAATATTAGCCATGGAAAACAATGAAACACTGCTCTTTGAGGCACCAGAGATGAGCCTGGAGATAATCACAAAACATGAGGTAAGTCGGAAAGCAAAAGACCTATATCCTATGATATCCCTTAGAGGCGTTATCTAATCACTGACACAAATGAACATATTTCCACAGAGAAAGACACTCACAGACTTAGAAAACCAACTATGCTCATCTAAAAGGAAAGGTGGGGGGAATGGATAAATGAGATTAGTGTTACTATACATATCCAAATACATATTATATACATATTTCAAAACGACCGACCATATAGCAAGGGAGGTCTACAGAACACTCTGTAATATTTTACATGGGAAGAGGATCTGTAGAGTAGACATATATAATGTACAAATGAACCAGATTGTGTACCCCTAGGACAAACAATATTCTAGTCCTTACCCCGATTAAAAAAATTAACAAAAACAAGAAGTAATGAGACCTAAACTTATGGGGGTTTCTCCTGGCACATTCCATTCTAATTTACAACCTAGGAACACGACTTCCAGAAAGGCTCTGCTGCCCTAGTACTCAGATTTGGGAATGGAGAAATGCTGCCTCCTTGTGGCCATTTCCCACAACAGCAGCTTTCAACCCACTGCTAAAGGTCACTAAATATTCACCAACTTGCCATTCTGTAAATGACACCTGCCCTCCAAATAAATCCTGGGATCAAAAATGGAGCAAAAATTTCAAAAGAGGGCAACCTTCCAAGAAGACAATTTCAAGAGCTATGTGGTACTCACAGCTTTTCCTTTAAAGAGGAAAGAAAAGGTGTGGGAAAATGATATATTTTAGGAATTTTTAAAGACATGCAAACCCAAATTACAAAACCCTATCAGCTCACAGCAGTCAGAATGGCCATCAGCAAAAATGTTTCAAAAAATAAATGCTGAAGGGACTGTGGAGGAATGCGTACACTCGGCCCTAAGGGGGACGTGGTAAGAGCCACTAATGAAAACACAATGGAAGTGCCTTGAAAAGGTAAACACTGAGCTACCCGTCAATCAGTCATACCCACTGCTGGGCCTATCCCCTGAGAAAATGAGAATCAAAACGTCACAGGCTGGCAACCCTGCACTCCAGCCATATTGACCATAGCCAACATTTGGAAGCAATGAAAATGTCCATCAACAGAGGAACGCACCAAGAAGAACTGTTCCATGTACACAATGTAATATTGCTCCAATAATAAATATAAGGTAAATTTAAAACACAAACATAAGTAAGGAGACATCAGCATTTGTGGGTTTCTTCAGGCACATTCCACTCTAATTTATAACCGAGGAACACCACTGGCCGGAAGGCCTGTTGCCCTAGTACCAGCATGGGGAACGTAGAAAGACCGCCACCCTCTGGCCGTTACCTGCAAACGCAGGTTTAAGCCTGTGCTAATGGTCACCGCAAAATGTCTTCAGGGAGGTAATGGCCAAAAAATTTTAAAATTATGACATACATACTTTAAGAAAACACTTTGAAGAACTAAGCGGTACTCACAGCCTGAAAAATGAAAAGGACCTGCCTTAAAGCTCAGTTTTAATGGATCATGAGACACATGCAAATTCAGCCACAAAGACGTATCAGCTCACACCAGTCAGAATAACCATCAGTAAAAAACCACAAAGAATAAATGCTGAAGGTGCTGTGGAGAAATGCAAACCCTCCACTTTAAGTGGGATGTAACCTGGAGAGAGCCACTCATGAGAGCAGAGTGGAGGAGCCGCTAAAAGGTAAACATTGAGCTACCGTACGATCCAGAGGCTTATTCCTGGACCTATAACCTAAGAAGACAGAATTGGAAAGAAAGAGGCAGGCAAATCTGCATTGCACAGTATTACCATAGCCAAGATATGGAAGTCACCAAAAAGTCCACCGACAGATGGGTGGACAAAGAAGAACTGCTACATGTACAGATGGATTATGAGCTAGCGATAAAATGAAGCAATGCCATTTGCAGCACCATAGATGACTCTAGAAGTAATCACGCAACTTGGAGTAAGTGAGAAAGCGAAAGACACATATCCTATCATACCACATAGAGGTGTTACCTGAAAATTGAATACAAACGAAGATACTTCCACAGAGAAAGGCAATCACAGATTCAGTACAAAAACTTATGGTTCACCAAATGGAAAGGTGTGAGGATTGGGTACATTACCATATTGAGGTGAACAGAGATATACAAACACACGTGAAATATATAATCACCAAAGACCTACAGAATACCAAGTGAAGACTACTCAACATTGTGTCATAACCTACACGGGAAAAGATTCCAAAGAAGAATAGATATATGTATATGTGTGAAGGAACCACGTCTTGCACACCTAGACCAAACAAACCATTGTAATCGAATTTGCTGTGATAAAGAATAAAAATTTTGTTAAAAATACAAACAAGAAGGAATGACACATACACTTAAAGGGCTTTTTCCCGGCACATTCCATTGTAACTTACAACCTAGAACACGACTTCCATTAAGGCTCTGTTGCCCTAGTGACCAGATTTGGTAAAGGAGAAATGCTGCCCCCTTGTGGCCGTTTCCCGCAAGAGCAGCTTTAAACCCACAGCTACTGGTCACTTAAAATTCACAAGGGCTCAGGGCTGTAAAGGACACCTGCCGTCAAAAATTGTGCTCAGGTGGGGAATGGACAAAAGAAATTCAAAACAGGCGAATGTTTCAAGAAGATAGTATGCAGAGGTAAGTATTCCTCACTCTCTTTAAACAAAAAAACAGGAAAATGGGTAAAAGCTCAACCTCAGGAATGATTAGACTCATGCAATCTAATCAACCAAAAGGTTTCAACTCACACCTGTCGACTGACCGTCAGCAAAAAGTCTACCAACAATAAATGCTGACGGGGTTGTAGAGAACTGTGTAACCTCTAGGTGCTGGTGAGATGTAAAGTGGTTAACAGCCAGTAAGGAGTACCAAAAGGAACTGCGTTGAAAAGTGAAAATTGAGGTACCACTCAATGCAACAGGCACACCACTGGGCCTCTCACCTGAGAAGACCAGGATCGAAAAGACACAGGCTGCAAAGGCTGCACTGCAGCCTTATTCAAAATAGCCAAGATGGGAAGCAACCAAAATGTCCATCAACAGGTGAATGGATAAAGAAGAAGGAGTCCATGTACACAGTGGAATATTAGCCATGGAAAACAATGAAACACTGCTCTTTGAGGCACCAGAGATGAGCCTGGCGATAATCACAAAACATGAGGTAAGTCGGAAAGCAAAAGACCTGTATCCTATGATATCCCTTAGAGGCGTTATCTAATCACTGACACAAATGAACATATTTCCACAGAGAAAGACACTCACAGACTTAGAAAACCAACTATGCTCATCTAAAAGGAAAGGTGGGGGGAATGGATAAATGAGATTAGTGTTACTATACATATCCAAATACATATTATATACATATTTCAAAACGACCGACCATATAGCAAGGGAGGTCTACAGAACACTCTGTAATATTTTACATGGGAAGAGGATCTGTAGAGTAGACATATATAATGTACAAATGAACCAGATTGTGTACCCCTAGGACAAACAATATTCTAGTCCTTACCCCGATTAAAAAAATTAACAAAAACAAGAAGTAATGAGACCTAAACTTATGGGGGTTTCTCCTGGCACATTCCATTCTAATTTACAACCTAGGAACACGACTTCCAGAAAGGCTCTGCTGCCCTAGTACTCAGATTTGGGAATGGAGAAATGCTGCCTCCTTGTGGCCATTTCCCACAACAGCAGCTTTCAACCCACTGCTAAAGGTCACTAAATATTCACCAACTTGCCATTCTGTAAATGACACCTGCCCTCCAAATAAATCCTGGGATCAAAAATGGAGCAAAAATTTCAAAAGAGGGCAACCTTCCAAGAAGACAATTTCAAGAGCTATGTGGTACTCACAGCTTTTCCTTTAAAGAGGAAAGAAAAGGTGTGGGAAAATGATATATTTTAGGAATTTTTAAAGACATGCAAACCCAAATTACAAAACCCTATCAGCTCACAGCAGTCAGAATGGCCATCAGCAAAAATGTTTCAAAAAATAAATGCTGAAGGGACTGTGGAGGAATGCGTACACTCGGCCCTAAGGGGGACGTGGTAAGAGCCACTAATGAAAACACAATGGAAGTGCCTTGAAAAGGTAAACACTGAGCTACCCGTCAATCAGTCATACCCACTGCTGGGCCTATCCCCTGAGAAAATGAGAATCAAAACGTCACAGGCTGGCAACCCTGCACTCCAGCCATATTGACCATAGCCAACATTTGGAAGCAATGAAAATGTCCATCAACAGAGGAACGCACCAAGAAGAACTGTTCCATGTACACAATGTAATATTGCTCCAATAATAAATATAAGGTAAATTTAAAACACAAACATAAGTAAGGAGACATCAGCATTTGTGGGTTTCTTCAGGCACATTCCACTCTAATTTATAACCGAGGAACACCACTGGCCGGAAGGCCTGTTGCCCTAGTACCAGCATGGGGAACGTAGAAAGACCGCCACCCTCTGGCCGTTACCTGCAAACGCAGGTTTAAGCCTGTGCTAATGGTCACCGCAAAATGTCTTCAGGGAGGTAATGGCCAAAAAATTTTAAAATTATGACATACATACTTTAAGAAAACACTTTGAAGAACTAAGCGGTACTCACAGCCTGAAAAATGAAAAGGACCTGCCTTAAAGCTCAGTTTTAATGGATCATGAGACACATGCAAATTCAGCCACAAAGACGTATCAGCTCACACCAGTCAGAATAACCATCAGTAAAAAACCACAAAGAATAAATGCTGAAGGTGCTGTGGAGAAATGCAAACCCTCCACTTTAAGTGGGATGTAACCTGGAGAGAGCCACTCATGAGAGCAGAGTGGAGGTGCCGCTAAAAGGTAAACATTGAGCTACCGTACGATCCAGAGGCTTATTCCTGGACCTATAACCTAAGAAGACAGAATTGGAAAGAAAGAGGCAGGCAAATCTGCATTGCACAGTATTACCATAGCCAAGATATGGAAGTCACCAAAAAGTCCACCGACAGATGGGTGGACAAAGAAGAACTGCTACATGTACAGATGGATTATGAGCTAGCGATAAAATGAAGCAATGCCATTTGCAGCACCATAGATGACTCTAGAAGTAATCACGCAACTTGGAGTAAGTGAGAAAGCGAAAGACACATATCCTATCATACCACATAGAGGTGTTACCTGAAAATTGAATACAAACGAAGATACTTCCACAGAGAAAGGCAATCACAGATTCAGTACAAAAACTTATGGTTCACCAAATGGAAAGGTGTGAGGATTGGGTACATTACCATATTGAGGTGAACAGAGATATACAAACACACGTGAAATATATAATCACCAAAGACCTACAGAATACCAAGAGAAGACTACTCAACATTGTGTCATAACCTACACGGGAAAAGATTCCAAAGAAGAATAGATATATGTATATGTGTGAAGGAACCACGTCTTGCACACCTAGACCAAACAAACCATTGTAATCGAATTTGCTGTGATAAAGAATAAAAATTTTGTTAAAAATACAAACAAGAAGGAATGACACATACACTTAAAGGGCTTTTTCCCGGCACATTCCATTGTAACTTACAACCTAGAACACGACTTCCATTAAGGCTCTGTTGCCCTAGTGACCAGATTTGGTAAAGGAGAAATGCTGCCCCCTTGTGGCCGTTTCCCGCAAGAGCAGCTTTAAACCCACAGCTACTGGTCACTTAAAATTCACAAGGGCTCAGGGCTGTAAAGGACACCTGCCGTCAAAAATTGTGCTCAGGTGGGGAATGGACAAAAGAAATTCAAAACAGGCGAATGTTTCAAGAAGATAGTATGCAGAGGTAAGTATTCCTCACTCTCTTTAAACAAAAAAACAGGAAAATGGGTAAAAGCTCAACCTCAGGAATGATTAGACTCATGCAATCTAATCAACCAAAAGGTTTCAACTCACACCTGTCGACTGACCGTCAGCAAAAAGTCTACCAACAATAAATGCTGACGGGGTTGTAGAGAACTGTGTAACCTCTAGGTGCTGGTGAGATGTAAAGTGGTTAACAGCCAGTAAGGAGTACCAAAAGGAACTGCGTTGAAAAGTGAAAATTGAGGTACCACTCAATGCAACAGGCACACCACTGGGCCTCTCACCTGAGAAGACCAGGATCGAAAAGACACAGGCTGCAAAAGCTGCACTGCAGCCTTATTCAAAATAGCCAAGATGGGAAGCAACCAAAATGTCCATCAACAGGTGAATGGATAAAGAAGAAGGAGTCCATGTACACAATGGAATATTAGCCATGGAAAACAATGAAACACTGCTCTTTGAGGCACCAGAGATGAGCCTGGAGATAATCACAAAACATGAGGTAAGTCGGAAAGCAAAAGACCTATATCCTATGATATCCCTTAGAGGCGTTATCTAATCACTGACACAAATGAACATATTTCCACAGAGAAAGACACTCACAGACTTAGAAAACCAACTATGCTCATCTAAAAGGAAAGGTGGGGGGAATGGATAAATGAGATTAGTGTTACTATACATATCCAAATACATATTATATACATATTTCAAAACGACCGACCATATAGCAAGGGAGGTCTACAGAACACTCTGTAATATTTTACATGGGAAGAGGATCTGTAGAGTAGACATATATAATGTACAATTGAACCAGATTGTGTACCCCTAGGACAAACAATATTCTAGTCCTTACCCCGATTAAAAAAATTAACAAAAACAAGAAGTAATGAGACCTAAACTTATGGGGGTTTCTCCTGGCACATTCCATTCTAATTTACAACCTAGGAACACGACTTCCAGAAAGGCTCTGCTGCCCTAGTACTCAGATTTGGGAATGGAGAAATGCTGCCTCCTTGTGGCCATTTCCCACAACAGCAGCTTTCAACCCACTGCTAAAGGTCACTAAATATTCACCAACTTGCCATTCTGTAAATGACACCTGCCCTCCAAATAAATCCTGGGATCAAAAATGGAGCAAAAATTTCAAAAGAGGGCAACCTTCCAAGAAGACAATTTCAAGAGCTATGTGGTACTCACAGCTTTTCCTATAAAGAAGAGGAAAGAAAAAGGTGTGGGAAAATGATATATTTTAGGAATTTTTAAAGACATGCAAACCCAAATTACAAAAACCTATCAGCTCACAGCAGTCAGAATGGCCATCAGCAAAAATGTTTCAAAAAATAAATGCTGAAGGGACTGTGGAGGAATGCATACACTCGGCCCTAAGGGGGACGTGGTAAGAGCCACTAATGAAAACACAATGGAAGTGCCTTGAAAAGGTAAACACTGAGCTACCCGTCAATCAGTCATACCCACTGCTGGGCCTATCCCCTGAGAAAATGAGAATCAAAACGTCACAGGCTGGCAACCCTGCACTCCAGCCATATTGACCATAGCCAACATTTGGAAGCAATGAAAATGTCCATCAACAGAGGAACGCACCAAGAAGAACTGTTCCATGTACACAATGTAATATTGCTCCAATAATAAATATAAGGTAAATTTAAAACACAAACATAAGTAAGGAGACATCAGCATTTGTGGGTTTCTTCAGGCACATTCCACTCTAATTTATAACCGAGGAACACCACTGGCCGGAAGGCCTGTTGCCCTAGTACCAGCATGGGGAACGTAGAAAGACCGCCACCCTCTGGCCGTTACCTGCAAACGCAGGTTTAAGCCTGTGCTAATGGTCACCGCAAAATGTCTTCAGGGAGGTAATGGCCAAAAAATTTTAAAATTATGACATACATACTTTAAGAAAACACTTTGAAGAACTAAGCGGTACTCACAGCCTGAAAAATGAAAAGGACCTGCCTTAAAGCTCAGTTTTAATGGATCATGAGACACATGCAAATTCAGCCACAAAGACGTATCAGCTCACACCAGTCAGAATAACCATCAGTAAAAAACCACAAAGAATAAATGCTGAAGGTGCTGTGGAGAAATGCAAACCCTCCACTTTAAGTGGGATGTAACCTGGAGAGAGCCACTCATGAGAGCAGAGTGGAGGTGCCGTTAAAAGGTAAACATTGAGCTACCGTACGATCCAGAGGCTTATTCCTGGACCTATAACCTAAGAAGACAGAATTGGAAAGAAAGAGGCAGGCAAATCTGCATTGCACAGTATTACCATAGCCAAGATATGGAAGTCACCAAAAAGTCCACCGACAGATGGGTGGACAAAGAAGAACTGCTACATGTACAGATGGATTATGAGCTAGCGATAAAATGAAGCAATGCCATTTGCAGCACCATAGATGACTCTAGAAGTAATCACGCAACTTGGAGTAAGTGAGAAAACGAAAGACACATATCCTATCATACCACATAGAGGTGTTACCTAAAAATTGATACAAACGAAGATACTTCCACAGAGAAAGGCAATCACAGATTCAGTACAAAAACTTAAGGTTCACCAAATGGAAAGGTGTGAGGATTGGGTACATTACCATATTGAGGTGAACAGAGATATACAAACACACGTGAAATATATAATCACCAAAGACCTACAGAATACCAAGAGAAGACTACTCAACATTGTGTCATAACCTACACGGGAAAAGATTCCAAAGAAGAATAGATATATGTATATGTGTGAAGGAACCACGTCTTGCATACCTAGACCAAACAAACCATTGTAATCGAATTTGCTGTGATAAAGAATAAAAATTTTGTTAAAAATACAAACAAGAAGGAATGACACATACACTTAAAGGGCTTTTTCCCGGCACATTCCATTGTACTTTACAACCTAGAACACGACTTCCATTAAGGCTCTGTTGCCCTAGTGACCAGATTTGGTAAAGGAGAAATGCTGCCCCCTTGTGGCCGTTTCCCGCAAGAGCAGCTTTAAACCCACAGCTACTGGTCACTTAAAATTCACAAGGGCTCAGGGCTGTAAAGGACACCTGCCGTCAAAAATTGTGCTCAGGTGGGGAATGGACAAAAGAAATTCAAAACAGGCGAATGTTTCAAGAAGATAGTATGCAGAGGTAAGTATTCCTCACTCTCTTTAAACAAAAAAACAGGAAAATGGGTAAAAGCTCAACCTCAGGAATGATTAGACTCATGCAATCTAATCAACCAAAAGGTTTCAACTCACACCTGTCGACTGACCGTCAGCAAAAAGTCTACCAACAATAAATGCTGACGGGGTTGTAGAGAACTGTGTAACCTCTAGGTGCTGGTGAGATGTAAAGTGGTTAACAGCCAGTAAGGAGTACCAAAAGGAACTGCGTTGAAAAGTGAAAATTGAGGTACCACTCAATGCAACAGGCACACCACTGGGCCTCTCACCTGAGAAGACCAGGATCGAAAAGACACAGGCTGCAAAGGCTGCACTGCAGCCTTATTCAAAATAGCCAAGATGGGAAGCAACCAAAATGTCCATCAACAGGTGAATGGATAAAGAAGAAGGAGTCCATGTACACAGTGGAATATTAGCCATGGAAAACAATGAAACACTGCTCTTTGAGGCACCAGAGATGAGCCTGGCGATAATCACAAAACATGAGGTAAGTCGGAAAGCAAAAGACCTATATCCTATGATATCCCTTAGAGGCGTTATCTAATCACTGACACAAATGAACATATTTCCACAGAGAAAGACACTCACAGACTTAGAAAACCAACTATGCTCATCTAAAAGGAAAGGTGGGGGGAATGGATAAATGAGATTAGTGTTACTATACATATCCAAATACATATTATATACATATTTCAAAACGACCGACCATATAGCAAGGGAGGTCTACAGAACACTCTGTAATATTTTACATGGGAAGAGGATCTGTAGAGTAGACATATATAATGTACAAATGAACCAGATTGTGTACCCCTAGGACAAACAATATTCTAGTCCTTACCCCGATTAAAAAAATTAACAAAAACAAGAAGTAATGAGACCTAAACTTATGGGGGTTTCTCCTGGCACATTCCATTCTAATTTACAACCTAGGAACACGACTTCCAGAAAGGCTCTGCTGCCCTAGTACTCAGATTTGGGAATGGAGAAATGCTGCCTCCTTGTGGCCATTTCCCACAACAGCAGCTTTCAACCCACTGCTAAAGGTCACTAAATATTCACCAACTTGCCATTCTGTAAATGACACCTGCCCTCCAAATAAATCCTGGGATCAAAAATGGAGCAAAAATTTCAAAAGAGGGCAACCTTCCAAGAAGACAATTTCAAGAGCTATGTGGTACTCACAGCTTTTCCTTTAAAGAAGAGGAAAGAAAAAGGTGTGGGAAAATGATATATTTTAGGAATTTTTAAAGACATGCAAACCCAAATTACAAAAACCTATCAGCTCACAGCAGTCAGAATGGCCATCAGCAAAAATGTTTCAAAAAATAAATGCTGAAGGGACTGTGGAGGAATGCGTACACTCGGCCCTAAGGGGGACGTGGTAAGAGCCACTAATGAAAACACAATGGAAGTGCCTTGAAAAGGTAAACACTGAGCTACCCGTCAATCAGTCATACCCACTGCTGGGCCTATCCCCTGAGAAAATGAGAATCAAAACGTCACAGGCTGGCAATCCTGCACTCCAGCCATATTGACCATAGCCAACATTTGGAAGCAATGAAAATGTCCATCAACAGAGGAACGCACCAAGAAGAACTCTTCCATGTACACAATGTAATATTGCTCCAATAATAAATATAAGGTAAATTTAAAAGACAAACATAAGTAAGGAGACATCAGCATTTGTGGGTTTCTTCAGGCACAATCCACTCTAATTTATAACCGAGGAACACCACTGGCCGGAAGGCCTGTTGCCCTAGTACCAGCATGGGGAACGTAGAAAGACTGCCACCCTCTGGCCGTTACCTGCAAACGCAGGTTTAAGCCTGTGCTAATGGTCACCGCAAAATGTCTTCAGGGAGGTAATGGCGAAAAAATTTTAAAATTATGACATACATACTTTAAGAAAACACTTTGAAGAACTAAGCTGTACTCACAGCCTGAAAAATGAAAAGGACCTGCCTTAAAGCTCAGTTTTAATGGATCATGAGACACATGCAAATTCAGCCACAAAGACGTATCAGCTCACACCAGTCAGAATAACCATCAGTAAAAAACCACAAAGAATAAATGCTGAAGGTGCTGTGGAGAAATGCAAACCCTCCACTTTAAGTGGGATGTAACCTGGAGAGAGCCACTCATGAGAGCAGAGTGGAGGTGCCGTTAAAAGGTAAACATTGAGCTACCGTACGATCCAGAGGCTTATTCCTGGACCTATAACCTAAGAAGACAGAATTGGAAAGAAAGAGGCAGGCAAATCTGCATTGCACAGTATTACCATAGCCAAGATATGGAAGTCACCAAAAAGTCCACCGACAGATGGGTGGACAAAGAAGAACTGCTACATGTACAGATGGATTATGAGCTAGCGATAAAATGAAACAATGCCATTTGCAGCACCATAGATGACTCTAGAAGTAATCACGCAACTTGGAGTAAGTGAGAAAGCGAAAGACACATATCCTATCATACCACATAGAGGTGTTACCTAAAAATTGATACAAACGAAGATACTTCCACAGAGAAAGGCAATCACAGATTCAGTACAAAAACTTAAGGTTCACCAAATGGAAAGGTGTGAGGATTGGGTACATTACCATATTGAGGTGAACAGAGATATACAAACACACGTGAAATATATAATCACCAAAGACCTACAGAATACCAAGAGAAGACTACTCAACATTGTGTCATAACCTACACGGGAAAAGATTCCAAAGAAGAATAGATATATGTATATGTGTGAAGGAACCACGTCTTGCATACCTAGACCAAACAAACCATTGTAATCGAATTTGCTGTGATAAAGAATAAAAATTTTGTTAAAAATACAAACAAGAAGGAATGACACATACACTTAAAGGGCTTTTTCCCGGCACATTCCATTGTACTTTACAACCTAGAACACGACTTCCATTAAGGCTCTGTTGCCCTAGTGACCAGATTTGGTAAAGGAGAAATGCTGCCCCCTTGTGGCCGTTTCCCGCAAGAGCAGCTTTAAACCCACAGCTACTGGTCACTTAAAATTCACAAGGGCTCAGGGCTGTAAAGGACACCTGCCGTCAAAAATTGTGCTCAGGTGGGGAATGGACAAAAGAAATTCAAAACAGGCGAATGTTTCAAGAAGATAGTATGCAGAGGTAAGTATTCCTCACTCTCTTTAAACAAAAAAACAGGAAAATGGGTAAAAGCTCAACCTCAGGAATGATTAGACTCATGCAATCTAATCAACCAAAAGGTTTCAACTCACACCTGTCGACTGACCGTCAGCAAAAAGTCTACCAACAATAAATGCTGACGGGGTTGTAGAGAACTGTGTAACCTCTAGGTGCTGGTGAGATGTAAAGTGGTTAACAGCCAGTAAGGAGTACCAAAAGGAACTGCGTTGAAAAGTGAAAATTGAGGTACCACTCAATGCAACAGGCACACCACTGGGCCTCTCACCTGAGAAGACCAGGATCGAAAAGACACAGGCTGCAAAGGCTGCACTGCAGCCTTATTCAAAATAGCCAAGATGGGAAGCAACCAAAATGTCCATCAACAGGTGAATGGATAAAGAAGAAGGAGTCCATGTACACAGTGGAATATTAGCCATGGAAAACAATGAAACACTGCTCTTTGAGGCACCAGAGATGAGCCTGGCGATAATCACAAAACATGAGGTAAGTCGGAAAGCAAAAGACCTATATCCTATGATATCCCTTAGAGGCGTTATCTAATCACTGACACAAATGAACATATTTCCACAGAGAAAGACACTCACAGACTTAGAAAACCAACTATGCTCATCTAAAAGGAAAGGTGGGGGGAATGGATAAATGAGATTAGTGTTACTATACATATCCAAATACATATTATATACATATTTCAAAACGACCGACCATATAGCAAGGGAGGTCTACAGAACACTCTGTAATATTTTACATGGGAAGAGGATCTGTAGAGTAGACATATATAATGTACAAATGAACCAGATTGTGTACCCCTAGGACAAACAATATTCTAGTCCTTACCCCGATTAAAAAAATTAACAAAAACAAGAAGTAATGAGACCTAAACTTATGGGGGTTTCTCCTGGCACATTCCATTCTAATTTACAACCTAGGAACACGACTTCCAGAAAGGCTCTGCTGCCCTAGTACTCAGATTTGGGAATGGAGAAATGCTGCCTCCTTGTGGCCATTTCCCACAACAGCAGCTTTCAACCCACTGCTAAAGGTCACTAAATATTCACCAACTTGCCATTCTGTAAATGACACCTGCCCTCCAAATAAATCCTGGGATCAAAAATGGAGCAAAAATTTCAAAAGAGGGCAACCTTCCAAGAAGACAATTTCAAGAGCTATGTGGTACTCACAGCTTTTCCTTTAAAGAAGAGGAAAGAAAAAGGTGTGGGAAAATGATATATTTTAGGAATTTTTAAAGACATGCAAACCCAAATTACAAAAACCTATCAGCTCACAGCAGTCAGAATGGCCATCAGCAAAAATGTTTCAAAAAATAAATGCTGAAGGGACTGTGGAGGAATGCGTACACTCGGCCCTAAGGGGGACGTGGTAAGAGCCACTAATGAAAACACAATGGAAGTGCCTTGAAAAGGTAAACACTGAGCTACCCGTCAATCAGTCATACCCACTGCTGGGCCTATCCCCTGAGAAAATGAGAATCAAAACGTCACAGGCTGGCAATCCTGCACTCCAGCCATATTGACCATAGCCAACATTTGGAAGCAATGAAAATGTCCATCAACAGAGGAACGCACCAAGAAGAACTCTTCCATGTACACAATGTAATATTGCTCCAATAATAAATATAAGGTAAATTTAAAAGACAAACATAAGTAAGGAGACATCAGCATTTGTGGGTTTCTTCAGGCACAATCCACTCTAATTTATAACCGAGGAACACCACTGGCCGGAAGGCCTGTTGCCCTAGTACCAGCATGGGGAACGTAGAAAGACTGCCACCCTCTGGCCGTTACCTGCAAACGCAGGTTTAAGCCTGTGCTAATGGTCACCGCAAAATGTCTTCAGGGAGGTAATGGCGAAAAAATTTTAAAATTATGACATACATACTTTAAGAAAACACTTTGAAGAACTAAGCTGTACTCACAGCCTGAAAAATGAAAAGGACCTGCCTTAAAGCTCAGTTTTAATGGATCATGAGACACATGCAAATTCAGCCACAAAGACGTATCAGCTCACACCAGTCAGAATAACCATCAGTAAAAAACCACAAAGAATAAATGCTGAAGGTGCTGTGGAGAAATGCAAACCCTCCACTTTAAGTGGGATGTAACCTGGAGAGAGCCACTCATGAGAGCAGAGTGGAGGTGCCGTTAAAAGGTAAACATTGAGCTACCGTACGATCCAGAGGCTTATTCCTGGACCTATAACCTAAGAAGACAGAATTGGAAAGAAAGAGGCAGGCAAATCTGCATTGCACAGTATTACCATAGCCAAGATATGGAAGTCACCAAAAAGTCCACCGACAGATGGGTGGACAAAGAAGAACTGCTACATGTACAGATGGATTATGAGCTAGCGATAAAATGAAACAATGCCATTTGCAGCACCATAGATGACTCTAGAAGTAATCACGCAACTTGGAGTAAGTGAGAAAGCGAAAGACACATATCCTATCATACCACATAGAGGTGTTACCTAAAAATTGATACAAACGAAGATACTTCCACAGAGAAAGGCAATCACAGATTCAGTACAAAAACTTAAGGTTCACCAAATGGAAAGGTGTGAGGATTGGGTACATTACCATATTGAGGTGAACAGAGATATACAAACACACGTGAAATATATAATCACCAAAGACCTACAGAATACCAAGAGAAGACTACTCAACATTGTGTCATAACCTACACGGGAAAAGATTCCAAAGAAGAATAGATATATGTATATGTGTGAAGGAACCACATCTTGCACACCTAGACCAAACAAACCATTGTAATCGAATTTGCTGTGATAAAGAATAAAAATTTTGTTAAAAATACAAACAAGAAGGAATGACACATACACTTAAAGGGCTTTTTCCCGGCACATTCCATTGTACTTTACAACCTAGAACACGACTTCCATTAAGGCTCTGTTGCCCTAGTGACCAGATTTGGTAAAGGAGAAATGCTGCCCCCTTGTGGCCGTTTCCCGCAAGAGCAGCTTTAAACCCACAGCTACTGGTCACTTAAAATTCACAAGGGCTCAGGGCTGTAAAGGACACCTGCCGTCAAAAATTGTGCTCAGGTGGGGAATGGACAAAAGAAATTCAAAACAGGCGAATGTTTCAAGAAGATAGTATGCAGAGGTAAGTATTCCTCACTCTCTTTAAACAAAAAAACAGGAAAATGGGTAAAAGCTCAACCTCAGGAATGATTAGACTCATGCAATCTAATCAACCAAAAGGTTTCAACTCACACCTGTCGACTGACCGTCAGCAAAAAGTCTACCAACAATAAATGCTGACGGGGTTGTAGAGAACTGTGTAACCTCTAGGTGCTGGTGAGATGTAAAGTGGTTAACAGCCAGTAAGGAGTACCAAAAGGAACTGCGTTGAAAAGTGAAAATTGAGGTACCACTCAATGCAACAGGCACACCACTGGGCCTCTCACCTGAGAAGACCAGGATCGAAAAGACACAGGCTGCAAAGGCTGCACTGCAGCCTTATTCAAAATAGCCAAGATGGGAAGCAACCAAAATGTCCATCAACAGGTGAATGGATAAAGAAGAAGGAGTCCATGTACACAGTGGAATATTAGCCATGGAAAACAATGAAACACTGCTCTTTGAGGCACCAGAGATGAGCCTGGCGATAATCACAAAACATGAGGTAAGTCGGAAAGCAAAAGACCTATATCCTATGATATCCCTTAGAGGCGTTATCTAATCACTGACACAAATGAACATATTTCCACAGAGAAAGACACTCACAGACTTAGAAAACCAACTATGCTCATCTAAAAGGAAAGGTGGGGGGAATGGATAAATGAGATTAGTGTTACTATACATATCCAAATACATATTATATACATATTTCAAAACGACCGACCATATAGCAAGGGAGGTCTACAGAACACTCTGTAATATTTTACATGGGAAGAGGATCTGTAGAGTAGACATATATAATGTACAAATGAACCAGATTGTGTACCCCTAGGACAAACAATATTCTAGTCCTTACCCCGATTAAAAAAATTAACAAAAACAAGAAGTAATGAGACCTAAACTTATGGGGGTTTCTCCTGGCACATTCCATTCTAATTTACAACCTAGGAACACGACTTCCAGAAAGGCTCTGCTGCCCTAGTACTCAGATTTGGGAATGGAGAAATGCTGCCTCCTTGTGGCCATTTCCCACAACAGCAGCTTTCAACCCACTGCTAAAGGTCACTAAATATTCACCAACTTGCCATTCTGTAAATGACACCTGCCCTCCAAATAAATCCTGGGATCAAAAATGGAGCAAAAATTTCAAAAGAGGGCAACCTTCCAAGAAGACAATTTCAAGAGCTATGTGGTACTCACAGCTTTTCCTTTAAAGAAGAGGAAAGAAAAAGGTGTGGGAAAATGATATATTTTAGGAATTTTTAAAGACATGCAAACCCAAATTACAAAAACCTATCAGCTCACAGCAGTCAGAATGGCCATCAGCAAAAATGTTTCAAAAAATAAATGCTGAAGGGACTGTGGAGGAATGCGTACACTCGGCCCTAAGGGGGACGTGGTAAGAGCCACTAATGAAAACACAATGGAAGTGCCTTGAAAAGGTAAACACTGAGCTACCCGTCAATCAGTCATACCCACTGCTGGGCCTATCCCCTGAGAAAATGAGAATCAAAACGTCACAGGCTGGCAATCCTGCACTCCAGCCATATTGACCATAGCCAACATTTGGAAGCAATGAAAATGTCCATCAACAGAGGAACGCACCAAGAAGAACTCTTCCATGTACACAATGTAATATTGCTCCAATAATAAATATAAGGTAAATTTAAAAGACAAACATAAGTAAGGAGACATCAGCATTTGTGGGTTTCTTCAGGCACAATCCACTCTAATTTATAACCGAGGAACACCACTGGCCGGAAGGCCTGTTGCCCTAGTACCAGCACGGGGAACGTAGAAAGACCGCCACCCTCTGGCCGTTACCTGCAAACGCAGGTTTAAGCCTGTGCTAATGGTCACCGCAAAATGTCTTCAGGGAGGTAATGGCCAAAAAATTTTAAAATTATGACATACATACTTTAAGAAAACACTTTGAAGAACTAAGCGGTACTCACAGCCTGAAAAATGAAAAGGACCTGCCTTAAAGCTCAGTTTTAATGGATCATGAGACACATGCAAATTCAGCCACAAAGACGTATCAGCTCACACCAGTCAGAATAACCATCAGTAAAAAACCACAAAGAATAAATGCTGAAGGTGCTGTGGAGAAATGCAAACCCTCCACTTTAAGTGGGATGTAACCTGGAGAGAGCCACTCATGAGAGCAGAGTGGAGGTGCCGTTAAAAGGTAAACATTGAGCTACCGTACGATCCAGAGGCTTATTCCTGGACCTATAACCTAAGAAGACAGAATTGGAAAGAAAGAGGCAGGCAAATCTGCATTGCACAGTATTACCATAGCCAAGATATGGAAGTCACCAAAAAGTCCACCGACAGATGGGTGGACAAAGAAGAACTGCTACATGTACAGATGGATTATGAGCTAGCGATAAAATGAAGCAATGCCATTTGCAGCACCATAGATGACTCTAGAAGTAATCACGCAACCTGGAGTAAGTGAGAAAGCGAAAGACACATATCCTATCATATCACATAGAGGTGTTACCTAAAAATTGAATACAAACGAAGATACTTCCACAGAGAAAGGCAATCACAGATTCAGTACAAAAACTTATGGTTCACCAAATGGAAAGGTGTGAGGATTGGGTACATTACCATATTGAGGTGAACAGAGATATACAAACACACGTGAAATATATAATCACCAAAGACCTACAGAATACCAAGAGAAGACTACTCAACATTGTGTCATAACCTACACGGGAAAAGATTCCAAAGAAGCATAGATATATGTATATGTGTGAAGGAACCACATCTTGCACACCTAGACCAAACAAACCATTGTAATCGAATTTGCTGTGATAAAGAATAAAAATTTTGTTAAAAATACAAACAAGAAGGAATGACACATACACTTAAAGGGCTTTTTCCCGGCACATTCCATTGTACTTTACAACCTAGAACACGACTTCCATTAAGGCTCTGTTGCCCTAGTGACCAGATTTGGTAAAGGAGAAATGCTGCCCCCTTGTGGCCGTTTCCCGCAAGAGCAGCTTTAAACCCACAGCTACTGGTCACTTAAAATTCACAAGGGCTCAGGGGTGTAAAGGACACCTGCCGTTAAAAATTGTGCTCAGGTAGGGAATGGACAAAAGAAATTCAAAACAGGCAAATGTTTCAAGAAGATAGTATGCAGAGGTAAGTATTCCTCACTCTCTTTAAACAAAAAAACAGGAAAATGGGTAAAAGCTCAACCTCAGGAATTATTAGACTCATGCAATCTAATCAACCAAAAGGTTTCAACTCACACCTGTCGACTGACCGTCAGCAAAAAGTCTACCAACAATAAATGCTGACGGGGTTGTAGAGAACTGTGTAACCTCTAGGTGCTGGTGGGATGGAAAGTGGTTAACAGCCAATAATGACTACCGAAAGGAACTGCGTTGAAAAGTGAAAACTGAGGTACCATTCAATCCAGCAGGCACACCACTGGGCCTCTCACCTGAGAAGACCAGGATCGAAAAGACACAGGCTGCAAAAGCTGCACTGCAGCCTTATTCAAAATAGCCAAGATGGGAAGCAACCAAAATGTCCATCAACAGGTGAATGGATAAAGAAGAAGGAGTCCATGTACACAATGGAATATTAGCCATGGAAAACAATGAAACACTGCTCTTTGAGGCACCAGAGATGAGCCTGGAGATAATCACAAAACATGAGGTAAGTCGGAAAGCAAAAGACCTATATCCTATGATATCCCTTAGAGGCGTTATCTAATCACTGACACAAATGAACATATTTCCACAGAGAAAGACACTCACAGACTTAGAAAACCAACTATGCTCATCTAAAAGGAAAGGTGGGGGGAATGGATAAATGAGATTAGTGTTACTATACATATCCAAATACATATTATATACATATTTCAAAACGACCGACCATATAGCAAGGGAGGTCTACAGAACACTCTGTAATATTTTACATGGGAAGAGGATCTGTAGAGTAGACATATATAATGTACAAATGAACCAGATTGTGTACCCCTAGGACAAACAATATTCTAGTCCTTACCCCGATTAAAAAAATTAACAAAAACAAGAAGTAATGAGACCTAAACTTATGGGGGTTTCTCCTGGCACATTCCATTCTAATTTACAACCTAGGAACACGACTTCCAGAAAGGCTCTGCTGCCCTAGTACTCAGATTTGGGAATGGAGAAATGCTGCCTCCTTGTGGCCATTTCCCACAACAGCAGCTTTCAACCCACTGCTAAAGGTCACTAAATATTCACCAACTTGCCATTCTGTAAATGACACCTGCCCTCCAAATAAATCCTGGGATCAAAAATGGAGCAAAAATTTCAAAAGAGGGCAACCTTCCAAGAAGACAATTTCAAGAGCTATGTGGTACTCACAGCTTTTCCTTTAAAGAAGAGGAAAGAAAAAGGTGTGGGAAAATGATATATTTTAGGAATTTTTAAAGACATGCAAACCCAAATTACAAAAACCTATCAGCTCACAGCAGTCAGAATGGCCATCAGCAAAAATGTTTCAAAAAATAAATGCTGAAGGGACTGTGGAGGAATGCGTACACTCGGCCCTAAGGGGGACGTGGTAAGAGCCACTAATGAAAACACAATGGAAGTGCCTTGAAAAGGTAAACACTGAGCTACCCGTCAATCAGTCATACCCACTGCTGGGCCTATCCCCTGAGAAAATGAGAATCAAAACGTCACAGGCTGGCAATCCTGCACTCCAGCCATATTGACCATAGCCAACATTTGGAAGCAATGAAAATGTCCATCAACAGAGGAACGCACCAAGAAGAACTCTTCCATGTACACAATGTAATATTGCTCCAATAATAAATATAAGGTAAATTTAAAAGACAAACATAAGTAAGGAGACATCAGCATTTGTGGGTTTCTTCAGGCACAATCCACTCTAATTTATAACCGAGGAACACCACTGGCCGGAAGGCCTGTTGCCCTAGTACCAGCACGGGGAACGTAGAAAGACCGCCACCCTCTGGCCGTTACCTGCAAACGCAGGTTTAAGCCTGTGCTAATGGTCACCGCAAAATGTCTTCAGGGAGGTAATGGCCAAAAAATTTTAAAATTATGACATACATACTTTAAGAAAACACTTTGAAGAACTAAGCGGTACTCACAGCCTGAAAAATGAAAAGGACCTGCCTTAAAGCTCAGTTTTAATGGATCATGAGACACATGCAAATTCAGCCACAAAGACGTATCAGCTCACACCAGTCAGAATAACCATCAGTAAAAAACCACAAAGAATAAATGCTGAAGGTGCTGTGGAGAAATGCAAACCCTCCACTTTAAGTGGGATGTAACCTGGAGAGAGCCACTCATGAGAGCAGAGTGGAGGAGCCGCTAAAAGGTAAACATTGAGCTACCGTACGATCCAGAGGCTTATTCCTGGACCTATAACCTAAGAAGACAGAATTGGAAAGAAAGAGGCAGGCAAATCTGCATTGCACAGTATTACCATAGCCAAGATATGGAAGTCACCAAAAAGTCCACCGACAGATCGGTGGACAAAGAAGAACTGCTACATGTACAGATGGATTATGAGCTAGCGATAAAATGAAGCAATGCCATTTGCAGCACCATAGATGACTCTAGAAGTAATCACGCAACTTGGAGTAAGTGAGAAAGCGAAAGACACATATCCTATCATACCACATAGAGGTGTTACCTGAAAATTGAATACAAACGAAGATACTTCCACAGAGAAAGGCAATCACAGATTCAGTACAAAAACTTATGGTTCACCAAATGGAAAGGTGTGAGGATTGGGTACATTACCATATTGAGGTGAACAGAGATATACAAACACACGTGAAATATATAATCACCAAAGACCTACAGAATACCAAGAGAAGACTACTCAACATTGTGTCATAACCTACACGGGAAAAGATTCCAAAGAAGCATAGATATATGTATATGTGTGAAGGAACCACGTCTTGCACACCTAGACCAAACAAACCATTGTAATCGAATTTGCTGTGATAAAGAATAAAAATTTTGTTAAAAATACAAACAAGAAGGAATGACACATACACTTAAAGGGCTTTTTCCCGGCACATTCCATTGTAACTTACAACCTAGAACACGACTTCCATTAAGGCTCTGTTGCCCTAGTGACCAGATTTGGTAAAGGAGAAATGCTGCCCCCTTGTGGCCGTTTCCCGCAAGAGCAGCTTTAAACCCACAGCTACTGGTCACTTAAAATTCACAAGGGCTCAGGGCTGTAAAGGACACCTGCCGTCAAAAATTGTGCTCAGGTGGGGAATGGACAAAAGAAATTCAAAACAGGCGAATGTTTCAAGAAGATAGTATGCAGAGGTAAGTATTCCTCACTCTCTTTAAACAAAAAAACAGGAAAATGGGTAAAAGCTCAACCTCAGGAATGATTAGACTCATGCAATCTAATCAACCAAAAGGTTTCAACTCACACCTGTCGACTGACCGTCAGCAAAAAGTCTACCAACAATAAATGCTGACGGGGTTGTAGAGAACTGTGTAACCTCTAGGTGCTGGTGAGATGTAAAGTGGTTAACAGCCAGTAAGGAGTACCAAAAGGAACTGCGTTGAAAAGTGAAAATTGAGGTACCACTCAATGCAACAGGCACACCACTGGGCCTCTCACCTGAGAAGACCAGGATCGAAAAGACACAGGCTGCAAAGGCTGCACTGCAGCCTTATTCAAAATAGCCAAGATGGGAAGCAACCAAAATGTCCATCAACAGGTGAATGGATAAAGAAGAAGGAGTCCATGTACACAGTGGAATATTAGCCATGGAAAACAATGAAACACTGCTCTTTGAGGCACCAGAGATGAGCCTGGAGATAATCACAAAACATGAGGTAAGTCGGAAAGCAAAAGACCTATATCCTATGATATCCCTTAGAGGCGTTATCTAATCACTGACACAAATGAACATATTTCCACAGAGAAAGACACTCACAGACTTAGAAAACCAACTATGCTCATCTAAAAGGAAAGGTGGGGGGAATGGATAAATGAGATTAGTGTTACTATACATATCCAAATACATATTATATACATATTTCAAAACGACCGACCATATAGCAAGGGAGGTCTACAGAACACTCTGTAATATTTTACATGGGAAGAGGATCTGTAGAGTAGACATATATAATGTACAATTGAACCAGATTGTGTACCCCTAGGACAAACAATATTCTAGTCCTTACCCCGATTAAAAAAATTAACAAAAACAAGAAGTAATGAGACCTAAACTTATGGGGGTTTCTCCTGGCACATTCCATTCTAATTTACAACCTAGGAACACGACTTCCAGAAAGGCTCTGCTGCCCTAGTACTCAGATTTGGGAATGGAGAAATGCTGCCTCCTTGTGGCCATTTCCCACAACAGCAGCTTTCAACCCACTGCTAAAGGTCACTAAATATTCACCAACTTGCCATTCTGTAAATGACACCTGCCCTCCAAATAAATCCTGGGATCAAAAATGGAGCAAAAATTTCAAAAGAGGGCAACCTTCCAAGAAGACAATTTCAAGAGCTATGTGGTACTCACAGCTTTTCCTATAAAGAAGAGGAAAGAAAAAGGTGTGGGAAAATGATATATTTTAGGAATTTTTAAAGACATGCAAACCCAAATTACAAAAACCTATCAGCTCACAGCAGTCAGAATGGCCATCAGCAAAAATGTTTCAAAAAATAAATGCTGAAGGGACTGTGGAGGAATGCATACACTCGGCCCTAAGGGGGACGTGGTAAGAGCCACTAATGAAAACACAATGGAAGTGCCTTGAAAAGGTAAACACTGAGCTACCCGTCAATCAGTCATACCCACTGCTGGGCCTATCCCCTGAGAAAATGAGAATCAAAACGTCACAGGCTGGCAACCCTGCACTCCAGCCATATTGACCATAGCCAACATTTGGAAGCAATGAAAATGTCCATCAACAGAGGAACGCACCAAGAAGAACTGTTCCATGTACACAATGTAATATTGCTCCAATAATAAATATAAGGTAAATTTAAAACACAAACATAAGTAAGGAGACATCAGCATTTGTGGGTTTCTTCAGGCACATTCCACTCTAATTTATAACCGAGGAACACCACTGGCCGGAAGGCCTGTTGCCCTAGTACCAGCATGGGGAACGTAGAAAGACCGCCACCCTCTGGCCGTTACCTGCAAACGCAGGTTTAAGCCTGTGCTAATGGTCACCGCAAAATGTCTTCAGGGAGGTAATGGCCAAAAAATTTTAAAATTATGACATACATACTTTAAGAAAACACTTTGAAGAACTAAGCGGTACTCACAGCCTGAAAAATGAAAAGGACCTGCCTTAAAGCTCAGTTTTAATGGATCATGAGACACATGCAAATTCAGCCACAAAGACGTATCAGCTCACACCAGTCAGAATAACCATCAGTAAAAAACCACAAAGAATAAATGCTGAAGGTGCTGTGGAGAAATGCAAACCCTCCACTTTAAGTGGGATGTAACCTGGAGAGAGCCACTCATGAGAGCAGAGTGGAGGAGCCGCTAAAAGGTAAACATTGAGCTACCGTACGATCCAGAGGCTTATTCCTGGACCTATAACCTAAGAAGACAGAATTGGAAAGAAAGAGGCAGGCAAATCTGCATTGCACAGTATTACCATAGCCAAGATATGGAAGTCACCAAAAAGTCCACCGACAGATGGGTGGACAAAGAAGAACTGCTACATGTACAGATGGATTATGAGCTAGCGATAAAATGAAGCAATGCCATTTGCAGCACCATAGATGACTCTAGAAGTAATCACGCAACTTGGAGTAAGTGAGAAAGCGAAAGACACATATCCTATCATACCACATAGAGGTGTTACCTGAAAATTGAATACAAACGAAGATACTTCCACAGAGAAAGGCAATCACAGATTCAGTACAAAAACTTATGGTTCACCAAATGGAAAGGTGTGAGGATTGGGTACATTACCATATTGAGGTGAACAGAGATATACAAACACACGTGAAATATATAATCACCAAAGACCTACAGAATACCAAGAGAAGACTACTCAACATTGTGTCATAACCTACACGGGAAAAGATTCCAAAGAAGAATAGATATATGTATATGTGTGAAGGAACCACGTCTTGCACACCTAGACCAAACAAACCATTGTAATCGAATTTGCTGTGATAAAGAATAAAAATTTTGTTAAAAATACAAACAAGAAGGAATGACACATACACTTAAAGGGCTTTTTCCCGGCACATTCCATTGTAACTTACAACCTAGAACACGACTTCCATTAAGGCTCTGTTGCCCTAGTGACCAGATTTGGTAAAGGAGAAATGCTGCCCCCTTGTGGCCGTTTCCCGCAAGAGCAGCTTTAAACCCACAGCTACTGGTCACTTAAAATTCACAAGGGCTCAGGGCTGTAAAGGACACCTGCCGTCAAAAATTGTGCTCAGGTGGGGAATGGACAAAAGAAATTCAAAACAGGCGAATGTTTCAAGAAGATAGTATGCAGAGGTAAGTATTCCTCACTCTCTTTAAACAAAAAAACAGGAAAATGGGTAAAAGCTCAACCTCAGGAATGATTAGACTCATGCAATCTAATCAACCAAAAGGTTTCAACTCACACCTGTCGACTGACCGTCAGCAAAAAGTCTACCAACAATAAATGCTGACGGGGTTGTAGAGAACTGTGTAACCTCTAGGTGCTGGTGAGATGTAAAGTGGTTAACAGCCAGTAAGGAGTACCAAAAGGAACTGCGTTGAAAAGTGAAAATTGAGGTACCACTCAATGCAACAGGCACACCACTGGGCCTCTCACCTGAGAAGACCAGGATCGAAAAGACACAGGCTGCAAAGGCTGCACTGCAGCCTTATTCAAAATAGCCAAGATGGGAAGCAACCAAAATGTCCATCAACAGGTGAATGGATAAAGAAGAAGGAGTCCATGTACACAGTGGAATATTAGCCATGGAAAACAATGAAACACTGCTCTTTGAGGCACCAGAGATGAGCCTGGAGATAATCACAAAACATGAGGTAAGTCGGAAAGCAAAAGACCTATATCCTATGATATCCCTTAGAGGCGTTATCTAATCACTGACACAAATGAACATATTTCCACAGAGAAAGACACTCACAGACTTAGAAAACCAACTATGCTCATCTAAAAGGAAAGGTGGGGGGAATGGATAAATGAGATTAGTGTTACTATACATATCCAAATACATATTATATACATATTTCAAAACGACCGACCATATAGCAAGGGAGGTCTACAGAACACTCTGTAATATTTTACATGGGAAGAGGATCTGTAGAGTAGACATATATAATGTACAATTGAACCAGATTGTGTACCCCTAGGACAAACAATATTCTAGTCCTTACCCCGATTAAAAAAATTAACAAAAACAAGAAGTAATGAGACCTAAACTTATGGGGGTTTCTCCTGGCACATTCCATTCTAATTTACAACCTAGGAACACGACTTCCAGAAAGGCTCTGCTGCCCTAGTACTCAGATTTGGGAATGGAGAAATGCTGCCTCCTTGTGGCCATTTCCCACAACAGCAGCTTTCAACCCACTGCTAAAGGTCACTAAATATTCACCAACTTGCCATTCTGTAAATGACACCTGCCCTCCAAATAAATCCTGGGATCAAAAATGGAGCAAAAATTTCAAAAGAGGGCAACCTTCCAAGAAGACAATTTCAAGAGCTATGTGGTACTCACAGCTTTTCCTATAAAGAAGAGGAAAGAAAAAGGTGTGGGAAAATGATATATTTTAGGAATTTTTAAAGACATGCAAACCCAAATTACAAAAACCTATCAGCTCACAGCAGTCAGAATGGCCATCAGCAAAAATGTTTCAAAAAATAAATGCTGAAGGGACTGTGGAGGAATGCATACACTCGGCCCTAAGGGGGACGTGGTAAGAGCCACTAATGAAAACACAATGGAAGTGCCTTGAAAAGGTAAACACTGAGCTACCCGTCAATCAGTCATACCCACTGCTGGGCCTATCCCCTGAGAAAATGAGAATCAAAACGTCACAGGCTGGCAACCCTGCACTCCAGCCATATTGACCATAGCCAACATTTGGAAGCAATGAAAATGTCCATCAACAGAGGAACGCACCAAGAAGAACTGTTCCATGTACACAATGTAATATTGCTCCAATAATAAATATAAGGTAAATTTAAAACACAAACATAAGTAAGGAGACATCAGCATTTGTGGGTTTCTTCAGGCACATTCCACTCTAATTTATAACCGAGGAACACCACTGGCCGGAAGGCCTGTTGCCCTAGTACCAGCATGGGGAACGTAGAAAGACCGCCACCCTCTGGCCGTTACCTGCAAACGCAGGTTTAAGCCTGTGCTAATGGTCACCGCAAAATGTCTTCAGGGAGGTAATGGCCAAAAAATTTTAAAATTATGACATACATACTTTAAGAAAACACTTTGAAGAACTAAGCGGTACTCACAGCCTGAAAAATGAAAAGGACCTGCCTTAAAGCTCAGTTTTAATGGATCATGAGACACATGCAAATTCAGCCACAAAGACGTATCAGCTCACACCAGTCAGAATAACCATCAGTAAAAAACCACAAAGAATAAATGCTGAAGGTGCTGTGGAGAAATGCAAACCCTCCACTTTAAGTGGGATGTAACCTGGAGAGAGCCACTCATGAGAGCAGAGTGGAGGAGCCGCTAAAAGGTAAACATTGAGCTACCGTACGATCCAGAGGCTTATTCCTGGACCTATAACCTAAGAAGACAGAATTGGAAAGAAAGAGGCAGGCAAATCTGCATTGCACAGTATTACCATAGCCAAGATATGGAAGTCACCAAAAAGTCCACCGACAGATGGGTGGACAAAGAAGAACTGCTACATGTACAGATGGATTATGAGCTAGCGATAAAATGAAGCAATGCCATTTGCAGCACCATAGATGACTCTAGAAGTAATCACGCAACTTGGAGTAAGTGAGAAAGCGAAAGACACATATCCTATCATACCACATAGAGGTGTTACCTGAAAATTGAATACAAACGAAGATACTTCCACAGAGAAAGGCAATCACAGATTCAGTACAAAAACTTATGGTTCACCAAATGGAAAGGTGTGAGGATTGGGTACATTACCATATTGAGGTGAACAGAGATATACAAACACACGTGAAATATATAATCACCAAAGACCTACAGAATACCAAGAGAAGACTACTCAACATTGTGTCATAACCTACACGGGAAAAGATTCCAAAGAAGAATAGATATATGTATATGTGTGAAGGAACCACGTCTTGCACACCTAGACCAAACAAACCATTGTAATCGAATTTGCTGTGATAAAGAATAAAAATTTTGTTAAAAATACAAACAAGAAGGAATGACACATACACTTAAAGGGCTTTTTCCCGGCACATTCCATTGTAACTTACAACCTAGAACACGACTTCCATTAAGGCTCTGTTGCCCTAGTGACCAGATTTGGTAAAGGAGAAATGCTGCCCCCTTGTGGCCGTTTCCCGCAAGAGCAGCTTTAAACCCACAGCTACTGGTCACTTAAAATTCACAAGGGCTCAGGGCTGTAAAGGACACCTGCCGTCAAAAATTGTGCTCAGGTGGGGAATGGACAAAAGAAATTCAAAACAGGCGAATGTTTCAAGAAGATAGTATGCAGAGGTAAGTATTCCTCACTCTCTTTAAACAAAAAAACAGGAAAATGGGTAAAAGCTCAACCTCAGGAATGATTAGACTCATGCAATCTAATCAACCAAAAGGTTTCAACTCACACCTGTCGACTGACCGTCAGCAAAAAGTCTACCAACAATAAATGCTGACGGGGTTGTAGAGAACTGTGTAACCTCTAGGTGCTGGTGAGATGTAAAGTGGTTAACAGCCAGTAAGGAGTACCAAAAGGAACTGCGTTGAAAAGTGAAAATTGAGGTACCACTCAATGCAACAGGCACACCACTGGGCCTCTCACCTGAGAAGACCAGGATCGAAAAGACACAGGCTGCAAAGGCTGCACTGCAGCCTTATTCAAAATAGCCAAGATGGGAAGCAACCAAAATGTCCATCAACAGGTGAATGGATAAAGAAGAAGGAGTCCATGTACACAGTGGAATATTAGCCATGGAAAACAATGAAACACTGCTCTTTGAGGCACCAGAGATGAGCCTGGAGATAATCACAAAACATGAGGTAAGTCGGAAAGCAAAAGACCTATATCCTATGATATCCCTTAGAGGCGTTATCTAATCACTGACACAAATGAACATATTTCCACAGAGAAAGACACTCACAGACTTAGAAAACCAACTATGCTCATCTAAAAGGAAAGGTGGGGGGAATGGATAAATGAGATTAGTGTTACTATACATATCCAAATACATATTATATACATATTTCAAAACGACCGACCATATAGCAAGGGAGGTCTACAGAACACTCTGTAATATTTTACATGGGAAGAGGATCTGTAGAGTAGACATATATAATGTACAATTGAACCAGATTGTGTACCCCTAGGACAAACAATATTCTAGTCCTTACCCCGATTAAAAAAATTAACAAAAACAAGAAGTAATGAGACCTAAACTTATGGGGGTTTCTCCTGGCACATTCCATTCTAATTTACAACCTAGGAACACGACTTCCAGAAAGGCTCTGCTGCCCTAGTACTCAGATTTGGGAATGGAGAAATGCTGCCTCCTTGTGGCCATTTCCCACAACAGCAGCTTTCAACCCACTGCTAAAGGTCACTAAATATTCACCAACTTGCCATTCTGTAAATGACACCTGCCCTCCAAATAAATCCTGGGATCAAAAATGGAGCAAAAATTTCAAAAGAGGGCAACCTTCCAAGAAGACAATTTCAAGAGCTATGTGGTACTCACAGCTTTTCCTATAAAGAAGAGGAAAGAAAAAGGTGTGGGAAAATGATATATTTTAGGAATTTTTAAAGACATGCAAACCCAAATTACAAAAACCTATCAGCTCACAGCAGTCAGAATGGCCATCAGCAAAAATGTTTCAAAAAATAAATGCTGAAGGGACTGTGGAGGAATGCATACACTCGGCCCTAAGGGGGACGTGGTAAGAGCCACTAATGAAAACACAATGGAAGTGCCTTGAAAAGGTAAACACTGAGCTACCCGTCAATCAGTCATACCCACTGCTGGGCCTATCCCCTGAGAAAATGAGAATCAAAACGTCACAGGCTGGCAACCCTGCACTCCAGCCATATTGACCATAGCCAACATTTGGAAGCAATGAAAATGTCCATCAACAGAGGAACGCACCAAGAAGAACTGTTCCATGTACACAATGTAATATTGCTCCAATAATAAATATAAGGTAAATTTAAAACACAAACATAAGTAAGGAGACATCAGCATTTGTGGGTTTCTTCAGGCACATTCCACTCTAATTTATAACCGAGGAACACCACTGGCCGGAAGGCCTGTTGCCCTAGTACCAGCATGGGGAACGTAGAAAGACCGCCACCCTCTGGCCGTTACCTGCAAACGCAGGTTTAAGCCTGTGCTAATGGTCACCGCAAAATGTCTTCAGGGAGGTAATGGCCAAAAAATTTTAAAATTATGACATACATACTTTAAGAAAACACTTTGAAGAACTAAGCGGTACTCACAGCCTGAAAAATGAAAAGGACCTGCCTTAAAGCTCAGTTTTAATGGATCATGAGACACATGCAAATTCAGCCACAAAGACGTATCAGCTCACACCAGTCAGAATAACCATCAGTAAAAAACCACAAAGAATAAATGCTGAAGGTGCTGTGGAGAAATGCAAACCCTCCACTTTAAGTGGGATGTAACCTGGAGAGAGCCACTCATGAGAGCAGAGTGGAGGTGCCGTTAAAAGGTAAACATTGAGCTACCGTACGATCCAGAGGCTTATTCCTGGACCTATAACCTAAGAAGACAGAATTGGAAAGAAAGAGGCAGGCAAATCTGCATTGCACAGTATTACCATAGCCAAGATATGGAAGTCACCAAAAAGTCCACCGACAGATGGGTGGACAAAGAAGAACTGCTACATGTACAGATGGATTATGAGCTAGCGATAAAATGAAGCAATGCCATTTGCAGCACCATAGATGACTCTAGAAGTAATCACGCAACTTGGAGTTAGTGAGAAAGCGAAAGACACATATCCTATCATACCACATAGAGGTGTTACCTGAAAATTGAATACAAACGAAGATACTTCCACAGAGAAAGGCAATCACAGATTCAGTACAAAAACTTATGGTTCACCAAATGGAAAGGTGTGAGGATTGGGTACATTACCATATTGAGGTGAACAGAGATATACAAACACACGTGAAATATATAATCACCAAAGACCTACAGAATACCAAGAGAAGACTACTCAACATTGTGTCATAACCTACACGGGAAAAGATTCCAAAGAAGAATAGATATATGTATATGTGTGAAGGAACCACGTCTTGCACACCTAGACCAAACAAACCATTGTAATCGAATTTGCTGTGATAAAGAATAAAAATTTTGTTAAAAATACAAACAAGAAGGAATGACACATACACTTAAAGGGCTTTTTCCCGGCACATTCCATTGTAACTTACAACCTAGAACACGACTTCCATTAAGGCTCTGTTGCCCTAGTGACCAGATTTGGTAAAGGAGAAATGCTGCCCCCTTGTGGCCGTTTCCCGCAAGAGCAGCTTTAAACCCACAGCTACTGGTCACTTAAAATTCACAAGGGCTCAGGGCTGTAAAGGACACCTGCCGTCAAAAATTGTGCTCAGGTGGGGAATGGACAAAAGAAATTCAAAACAGGCGAATGTTTCAAGAAGATAGTATGCAGAGGTAAGTATTCCTCACTCTCTTTAAACAAAAAAACAGGAAAATGGGTAAAAGCTCAACCTCAGGAATGATTAGACTCATGCAATCTAATCAACGAAAAGGTTTCAACTCACACCTGTCGACTGACCGTCAGCAAAAAGTCTACCAACAATAAATGCTGACGGGGTTGTAGAGAACTGTGTAACCTCTAGGTGCTGGTGAGATGTAAAGTGGTTAACAGCCAGTAAGGAGTACCAAAAGGAACTGCGTTGAAAAGTGAAAATTGAGGTACCACTCAATGCAACAGGCACACCACTGGGCCTCTCACCTGAGAAGACCAGGATCGAAAAGACACAGGCTGCAAAGGCTGCACTGCAGCCTTATTCAAAATAGCCAAGATGGGAAGCAACCAAAATGTCCATCAACAGGTGAATGGATAAAGAAGAAGGAGTCCATGTACACAGTGGAATATTAGCCATGGAAAACAATGAAACACTGCTCTTTGAGGCACCAGAGATGAGCCTGGAGATAATCACAAAACATGAGGTAAGTCGGAAAGCAAAAGACCTATATCCTATGATATCCCTTAGAGGCGTTATCTAATCACTGACACAAATGAACATATTTCCACAGAGAAAGACACTCACAGACTTAGAAAACCAACTATGCTCATCTAAAAGGAAAGGTGGGGGGAATGGATAAATGAGATTAGTGTTACTATACATATCCAAATACATATTATATACATATTTCAAAACGACCGACCATATAGCAAGGGAGGTCTACAGAACACTCTGTAATATTTTACATGGGAAGAGGATCTGTAGAGTAGACATATATAATGTACAATTGAACCAGATTGTGTACCCCTAGGACAAACAATATTCTAGTCCTTACCCCGATTAAAAAAATTAACAAAAACAAGAAGTAATGAGACCTAAACTTATGGGGGTTTCTCCTGGCACATTCCATTCTAATTTACAACCTAGGAACACGACTTCCAGAAAGGCTCTGCTGCCCTAGTACTCAGATTTGGGAATGGAGAAATGCTGCCTCCTTGTGGCCATTTCCCACAACAGCAGCTTTCAACCCACTGCTAAAGGTCACTAAATATTCACCAACTTGCCATTCTGTAAATGACACCTGCCCTCCAAATAAATCCTGGGATCAAAAATGGAGCAAAAATTTCAAAAGAGGGCAACCTTCCAAGAAGACAATTTCAAGAGCTATGTGGTACTCACAGCTTTTCCTATAAAGAAGAGGAAAGAAAAAGGTGTGGGAAAATGATATATTTTAGGAATTTTTAAAGACATGCAAACCCAAATTACAAAAACCTATCAGCTCACAGCAGTCAGAATGGCCATCAGCAAAAATGTTTCAAAAAATAAATGCTGAAGGGACTGTGGAGGAATGCGTACACTCGGCCCTAAGGGGGACGTGGTAAGAGCCACTAATGAAAACACAATGGAAGTGCCTTGAAAAGGTAAACACTGAGCTACCCGTCAATCAGTCATACCCACTGCTGGGCCTATCCCCTGAGAAAATGAGAATCAAAACGTCACAGGCTGGCAACCCTGCACTCCAGCCATATTGACCATAGCCAACATTTGGAAGCAATGAAAATGTCCATCAACAGAGGAACGCACCAAGAAGAACTGTTCCATGTACACAATGTAATATTGCTCCAATAATAAATATAAGGTAAATTTAAAACACAAACATAAGTAAGGAGACATCAGCATTTGTGGGTTTCTTCAGGCACATTCCACTCTAATTTATAACCGAGGAACACCACTGGCCGGAAGGCCTGTTGCCCTAGTACCAGCATGGGGAACGTAGAAAGACCGCCACCCTCTGGCCGTTACCTGCAAACGCAGGTTTAAGCCTGTGCTAATGGTCACCGCAAAATGTCTTCAGGGAGGTAATGGCCAAAAAATTTTAAAATTATGACATACATACTTTAAGAAAACACTTTGAAGAACTAAGCGGTACTCACAGCCTGAAAAATGAAAAGGACCTGCCTTAAAGCTCAGTTTTAATGGATCATGAGACACATGCAAATTCAGCCACAAAGACGTATCAGCTCACACCAGTCAGAATAACCATCAGTAAAAAACCACAAAGAATAAATGCTGAAGGTGCTGTGGAGAAATGCAAACCCTCCACTTTAAGTGGGATGTAACCTGGAGAGAGCCACTCATGAGAGCAGAGTGGAGGTGCCGTTAAAAGGTAAACATTGAGCTACCGTACGATCCAGAGGCTTATTCCTGGACCTATAACCTAAGAAGACAGAATTGGAAAGAAAGAGGCAGGCAAATCTGCATTGCACAGTATTACCATAGCCAAGATATGGAAGTCACCAAAAAGTCCACCGACAGATGGGTGGACAAAGAAGAACTGCTACATGTACAGATGGATTATGAGCTAGCGATAAAATGAAGCAATGCCATTTGCAGCACCATAGATGACTCTAGAAGTAATCACGCAACTTGGAGTTAGTGAGAAAGCGAAAGACACATATCCTATCATACCACATAGAGGTGTTACCTGAAAATTGAATACAAACGAAGATACTTCCACAGAGAAAGGCAATCACAGATTCAGTACAAAAACTTATGGTTCACCAAATGGAAAGGTGTGAGGATTGGGTACATTACCATATTGAGGTGAACAGAGATATACAAACACACGTGAAATATATAATCACCAAAGACCTACAGAATACCAAGAGAAGACTACTCAACATTGTGTCATAACCTACACGGGAAAAGATTCCAAAGAAGAATAGATATATGTATATGTGTGAAGGAACCACGTCTTGCACACCTAGACCAAACAAACCATTGTAATCGAATTTGCTGTGATAAAGAATAAAAATTTTGTTAAAAATACAAACAAGAAGGAATGACACATACACTTAAAGGGCTTTTTCCCGGCACATTCCATTGTAACTTACAACCTAGAACACGACTTCCATTAAGGCTCTGTTGCCCTAGTGACCAGATTTGGTAAAGGAGAAATGCTGCCCCCTTGTGGCCGTTTCCCGCAAGAGCAGCTTTAAACCCACAGCTACTGGTCACTTAAAATTCACAAGGGCTCAGGGCTGTAAAGGACACCTGCCGTCAAAAATTGTGCTCAGGTGGGGAATGGACAAAAGAAATTCAAAACAGGCGAATGTTTCAAGAAGATAGTATGCAGAGGTAAGTATTCCTCACTCTCTTTAAACAAAAAAACAGGAAAATGGGTAAAAGCTCAACCTCAGGAATGATTAGACTCATGCAATCTAATCAACCAAAAGGTTTCAACTCACACCTGTCGACTGACCGTCAGCAAAAAGTCTACCAACAATAAATGCTGACGGGGTTGTAGAGAACTGTGTAACCTCTAGGTGCTGGTGAGATGTAAAGTGGTTAACAGCCAGTAAGGAGTACCAAAAGGAACTGCGTTGAAAAGTGAAAATTGAGGTACCACTCAATGCAACAGGCACACCACTGGGCCTCTCACCTGAGAAGACCAGGATCGAAAAGACACAGGCTGCAAAGGCTGCACTGCAGCCTTATTCAAAATAGCCAAGATGGGAAGCAACCAAAATGTCCATCAACAGGTGAATGGATAAAGAAGAAGGAGTCCATGTACACAGTGGAATATGAGCCATGGAAAACAATGAAACACTGCTCTTTGAGGCACCAGAGATGAGCCTGGAGATAATCACAAAACATGAGGTAAGTCGGAAAGCAAAAGACCTATATCCTATGATATCCCTTAGAGGCGTTATCTAATCACTGACACAAATGAACATATTTCCACAGAGAAAGACACTCACAGACTTAGAAAACCAACTATGCTCATCTAAAAGGAAAGGTGGGGGGAATGGATAAATGAGATTAGTGTTACTATACATATCCAAATACATATTATATACATATTTCAAAACGACCGACCATATAGCAAGGGAGGTCTACAGAACACTCTGTAATATTTTACATGGGAAGAGGATCTGTAGAGTAGACATATATAATGTACAATTGAACCAGATTGTGTACCCCTAGGACAAACAATATTCTAGTCCTTACCCCGATTAAAAAAATTAACAAAAACAAGAAGTAATGAGACCTAAACTTATGGGGGTTTCTCCTGGCACATTCCATTCTAATTTACAACCTAGGAACACGACTTCCAGAAAGGCTCTGCTGCCCTAGTACTCAGATTTGGGAATGGAGAAATGCTGCCTCCTTGTGGCCATTTCCCACAACAGCAGCTTTCAACCCACTGCTAAAGGTCACTAAATATTCACCAACTTGCCATTCTGTAAATGACACCTGCCCTCCAAATAAATCCTGGGATCAAAAATGGAGCAAAAATTTCAAAAGAGGGCAACCTTCCAAGAAGACAATTTCAAGAGCTATGTGGTACTCACAGCTTTTCCTATAAAGAAGAGGAAAGAAAAAGGTGTGGGAAAATGATATATTTTAGGAATTTTTAAAGACATGCAAACCCAAATTACAAAAACCTATCAGCTCACAGCAGTCAGAATGGCCATCAGCAAAAATGTTTCAAAAAATAAATGCTGAAGGGACTGTGGAGGAATGCATACACTCGGCCCTAAGGGGGACGTGGTAAGAGCCACTAATGAAAACACAATGGAAGTGCCTTGAAAAGGTAAACACTGAGCTACCCGTCAATCAGTCATACCCACTGCTGGGCCTATCCCGAGAAAATGAGAATCAAAACGTCACAGGCTGGCAATCCTGCACTCCAGCCATATTGACCATAGCCAACATTTGGAAGCAATGAAAATGTCCATCAACAGAGGAACGCACCAAGAAGAACTGTTCCATGTACACAATGTAATATTGCTCCAATAATAAATATAAGGTAAATTTAAAAGACAAACATAGGTAAGGAGACATCAGCATTTGTGGGTTTCTTCAGGCACAATCCACTCTAATTTATAACCGAGGAACACCACTGGCCGGAAGGCCTGTTGCCCTAGTACCAGCATGGGGAACGTAGAAAGACTGCCACCCTCTGGCCGTTACCTGCAAACGCAGGTTTAAGCCTGTGCTAATGGTCACCGCAAAATGTCTTCAGGGAGGTAATGGCGAAAAAATTTTAAAATTATGACATACATACTTTAAGAAAACACTTTGAAGAACTAAGCTGTACTCACAGCCTGAAAAATGAAAAGGACCTGCCTTAAAGCTCAGTTTTAATGGATCATGAGACACATGCAAATTCAGCCACAAAGACGTATCAGCTCACACCAGTCAGAATAACCATCAGTAAAAAACCACAAAGAATAAATGTTGAAGGTGCTGTGAAGAAATGCAAACCCTCCACTTTAAGTGGGATGTAACCTGGAGAGAGCCACTCATAAGAGCAGAGTGGAGGTGCCGTTAAAAGGTAAACATTGAGCTACCGTACGATCCAGAGGCTTATTCCTGGACCTATAACCTAAGAAGACAGAATTGGAAAGAAAGAGGCAGGCAAATCTGCATTGCACAGTATTACCATAGCCAAGATATGGAAGTCACCAAAAAGTCCACCGACAGATGGGTGGACAAAGAAGAACTGCTACATGTACAGATGGATTATGAGCTAGCGATAAAATGAAGCAATGCCATTTGCAGCACCATAGATGACTCTAGAAGTAATCACGCAACTTGGAGTAAGTGAGAAAGCGAAAGACACATATCCTATCATACCACATAGAGGTGTTACCTAAAAATTGATACAAACGAAGATACTTCCACAGAGAAAGGCAATCACAGATTCAGTACAAAAACTTAAGGTTCACCAAATGGAAAGGTGTGAGGATTGGGTACATTACCATATTGAGGTGAACAGAGATATACAAACACACGTGAAATATATAATCACCAAAGACCTACAGAATACCAAGAGAAGACTACTCAACATTGTGTCATAACCTACACGGGAAAAGATTCCAAAGAAGCATAGATATATGTATATGTGTGAAGGAACCACATCTTGCACACCTAGACCAAACAAACCATTGTAATCGAATTTGCTGTGATAAAGAATAAAAATTTTGTTAAAAATACAAACAAGAAGGAATGACACATACACTTAAAGGGCTTTTTCCCGGCACATTCCATTGTACTTTACAACCTAGAACACGACTTCCATTAAGGCTCTGTTGCCCTAGTGACCAGATTTGGTAAAGGAGAAATGCTGCCCCCTTGTGGCCGTTTCCCGCAAGAGCAGCTTTAAACCCACAGCTACTGGTCACTTAAAATTCACAAGGGCTCAGGGCTGTAAAGGACACCTGCCGTCAAAAATTGTGCTCAGGTGGGGAATGGACAAAAGAAATTCAAAACAGGCGAATGTTTCAAGAAGATAGTATGCAGAGGTAAGTATTCCTCACTCTCTTTAAACAAAAAAACAGGAAAATGGGTAAAAGCTCAACCTCAGGAATGATTAGACTCATGCAATCTAATCAACCAAAAGGTTTCAACTCACACCTGTCGACTGACCGTCAGCAAAAAGTCTACCAACAATAAATGCTGACGGGGTTGTAGAGAACTGTGTAACCTCTAGGTGCTGGTGAGATGTAAAGTGGTTAACAGCCAGTAAGGAGTACCAAAAGGAACTGCGTTGAAAAGTGAAAATTGAGGTACCACTCAATGCAACAGGCACACCACTGGGCCTCTCACCTGAGAAGACCAGGATCGAAAAGACACAGGCTGCAAAGGCTGCACTGCAGCCTTATTCAAAATAGCCAAGATGGGAAGCAACCAAAATGTCCATCAACAGGTGAATGGATAAAGAAGAAGGAGTCCATGTACACAGTGGAATATTAGCCATGGAAAACAATGAAACACTGCTCTTTGAGGCACCAGAGATGAGCCTGGCGATAATCACAAAACATGAGGTAAGTCGGAAAGCAAAAGACCTATATCCTATGATATCCCTTAGAGGCGTTATCTAATCACTGACACAAATGAACATATTTCCACAGAGAAAGACACTCACAGACTTAGAAAACCAACTATGCTCATCTAAAAGGAAAGGTGGGGGGAATGGATAAATGAGATTAGTGTTACTATACATATCCAAATACATATTATATACATATTTCAAAACGACCGACCATATAGCAAGGGAGGTCTACAGAACACTCTGTAATATTTTACATGGGAAGAGGATCTGTAGAGTAGACATATATAATGTACAAATGAACCAGATTGTGTACCCCTAGGACAAACAATATTCTAGTCCTTACCCCGATTAAAAAAATTAACAAAAACAAGAAGTAATGAGACCTAAACTTATGGGGGTTTCTCCTGGCACATTCCATTCTAATTTACAACCTAGGAACACGACTTCCAGAAAGGCTCTGCTGCCCTAGTACTCAGATTTGGGAATGGAGAAATGCTGCCTCCTTGTGGCCATTTCCCACAACAGCAGCTTTCAACCCACTGCTAAAGGTCACTAAATATTCACCAACTTGCCATTCTGTAAATGACACCTGCCCTCCAAATAAATCCTGGGATCAAAAATGGAGCAAAAATTTCAAAAGAGGGCAACCTTCCAAGAAGACAATTTCAAGAGCTATGTGGTACTCACAGCTTTTCCTTTAAAGAAGAGGAAAGAAAAAGGTGTGGGAAAATGATATATTTTAGGAATTTTTAAAGACATGCAAACCCAAATTACAAAAACCTATCAGCTCACAGCAGTCAGAATGGCCATCAGCAAAAATGTTTCAAAAAATAAATGCTGAAGGGACTGTGGAGGAATGCGTACACTCGGCCCTAAGGGGGACGTGGTAAGAGCCACTAATGAAAACACAATGGAAGTGCCTTGAAAAGGTAAACACTGAGCTACCCGTCAATCAGTCATACCCACTGCTGAGCCTATCCCCTGAGAAAATGAGAATCAAAACGTCACAGGCTGGCAATCCTGCACTCCAGCCATATTGACCATAGCCAACATTTGGAAGCAATGAAAATGTCCATCAACCGAGGAACGCACCAAGAAGAACTCTTCCATGTACACAATGTAATATTGCTCCAATAATAAATATAAGGTAAATTTAAAAGACAAACATAAGTAAGGAGACATCAGCATTTGTGGGTTTCTTCAGGCACAATCCACTCTAATTTATAACCGAGGAACACCACTGGCCGGAAGGCCTGTTGCCCTAGTACCAGCATGGGGAACGTAGAAAGACTGCCACCCTCTGGCCGTTACCTGCAAACGCAGGTTTAAGCCTGTGCTAATGGTCACCGCAAAATGTCTTCAGGGAGGTAATGGCGAAAAAATTTTAAAATTATGACATACATACTTTAAGAAAACACTTTGAAGAACTAAGCTGTACTCACAGCCTGAAAAATGAAAAGGACCTGCCTTAAAGCTCAGTTTTAATGGATCATGAGACACATGCAAATTCAGCCAAAAAGACGTATCAGCTCACACCAGTCAGAATAACCATCAGTAAAAAACCACAAAGAATAAATGCTGAAGGTGCTGTGGAGAAATGCAAACCCTCCACTTTAAGTGGGATGTAACCTGGAGAGAGCCACTCATGAGAGCAGAGTGGAGGTGCCGTTAAAAGGTAAACATTGAGCTACCGTACGATCCAGAGGCTTATTCCTGGACCTATAACCTAAGAAGACAGAATTGGAAAGAAAGAGGCAGGCAAATCTGCATTGCACAGTATTACCATAGCCAAGATATGGAAGTCACCAAAAAGTCCACCGACAGATGGGTGGACAAAGAAGAACTGCTACATGTACAGATGGATTATGAGCTAGCGATAAAATGAAGCAATGCCATTTGCAGCACCATAGATGACTCTAGAAGTAATCACGCAACTTGGAGTAAGTGAGAAAGCGAAAGACACATATCCTATCATACCACATAGAGGTGTTACCTAAAAATTGATACAAACGAAGATACTTCCACAGAGAAAGGCAATCACAGATTCAGTACAAAAACTTAAGGTTCACCAAATGGAAAGGTGTGAGGATTGGGTACATTACCATATTGAGGTGAACAGAGATATACAAACACACGTGAAATATATAATCACCAAAGACCTACAGAATACCAAGAGAAGACTACTCAACATTGTGTCATAACCTACACGGGAAAAGATTCCAAAGAAGCATAGATATATGTATATGTGTGAAGGAACCACATCTTGCACACCTAGACCAAACAAACCATTGTAATCGAATTTGCTGTGATAAAGAATAAAAATTTTGTTAAAAATACAAACAAGAAGGAATGACACATACACTTAAAGGGCTTTTTCCCGGCACATTCCATTGTACTTTACAACCTAGAACACGACTTCCATTAAGGCTCTGTTGCCCTAGTGACCAGATTTGGTAAAGGAGAAATGCTGCCCCCTTGTGGCCGTTTCCCGCAAGAGCAGCTTTAAACCCACAGCTACTGGTCACTTAAAATTCACAAGGGCTCAGGGCTGTAAAGGACACCTGCCGTCAAAAATTGTGCTCAGGTGGGGAATGGACAAAAGAAATTCAAAACAGGCGAATGTTTCAAGAAGATAGTATGCAGAGGTAAGTATTCCTCACTCTCTTTAAACAAAAAAACAGGAAAATGGGTAAAAGCTCAACCTCAGGAATGATTAGACTCATGCAATCTAATCAACCAAAAGGTTTCAACTCACACCTGTCGACTGACCGTCAGCAAAAAGTCTACCAACAATAAATGCTGACGGGGTTGTAGAGAACTGTGTAACCTCTAGGTGCTGGTGAGATGTAAAGTGGTTAACAGCCAGTAAGGAGTACCAAAAGGAACTGCGTTGAAAAGTGAAAATTGAGGTACCACTCAATGCAACAGGCACACCACTGGGCCTCTCACCTGAGAAGACCAGGATCGAAAAGACACAGGCTGCAAAGGCTGCACTGCAGCCTTATTCAAAATAGCCAAGATGGGAAGCAACCAAAATGTCCATCAACAGGTGAATGGATAAAGAAGAAGGAGTCCATGTACACAGTGGAATATTAGCCATGGAAAACAATGAAACACTGCTCTTTGAGGCACCAGAGATGAGCCTGGCGATAATCACAAAACATGAGGTAAGTCGGAAAGCAAAAGACCTATATCCTATGATATCCCTTAGAGGCGTTATCTAATCACTGACACAAATGAACATATTTCCACAGAGAAAGACACTCACAGACTTAGAAAACCAACTATGCTCATCTAAAAGGAAAGGTGGGGGGAATGGATAAATGAGATTAGTGTTACTATACATATCCAAATACATATTATATACATATTTCAAAACGACCGACCATATAGCAAGGGAGGTCTACAGAACACTCTGTAATATTTTACATGGGAAGAGGATCTGTAGAGTAGACATATATAATGTACAAATGAACCAGATTGTGTACCCCTAGGACAAACAATATTCTAGTCCTTACCCCGATTAAAAAAATTAACAAAAACAAGAAGTAATGAGACCTAAACTTATGGGGGTTTCTCCTGGCACATTCCATTCTAATTTACAACCTAGGAACACGACTTCCAGAAAGGCTCTGCTGCCCTAGTACTCAGATTTGGGAATGGAGAAATGCTGCCTCCTTGTGGCCATTTCCCACAACAGCAGCTTTCAACCCACTGCTAAAGGTCACTAAATATTCACCAACTTGCCATTCTGTAAATGACACCTGCCCTCCAAATAAATCCTGGGATCAAAAATGGAGCAAAAATTTCAAAAGAGGGCAACCTTCCAAGAAGACAATTTCAAGAGCTATGTGGTACTCACAGCTTTTCCTTTAAAGAGGAAAGAAAAGGTGTGGGAAAATGATATATTTTAGGAATTTTTAAAGACATGCAAACCCAAATTACAAAACCCTATCAGCTCACAGCAGTCAGAATGGCCATCAGCAAAAATGTTTCAAAAAATAAATGCTGAAGGGACTGTGGAGGAATGCGTACACTCGGCCCTAAGGGGGACGTGGTAAGAGCCACTAATGAAAACACAATGGAAGTGCCTTGAAAAGGTAAACACTGAGCTACCCGTCAATCAGTCATACCCACTGCTGGGCCTATCCCCTGAGAAAATGAGAATCAAAACGTCACAGGCTGGCAATCCTGCACTCCAGCCATATTGACCATAGCCAACATTTGGAAGCAATGAAAATGTCCATCAACAGAGGAACGCACCAAGAAGAACTGTTCCATGTACACAATGTAATATTGCTCCAATAATAAATATAAGGTAAATTTAAAAGACAAACATAAGTAAGGAGACATCAGCATTTGTGGGTTTCTTCAGGCACAATCCACTCTAATTTATAACCGAGGAACACCACTGGCCGGAAGGCCTGTTGCCCTAGTACCAGCATGGGGAACGTAGAAAGACTGCCACCCTCTGGCCGTTACCTGCAAACGCAGGTTTAAGCCTGTGCTAATGGTCACCGCAAAATGTCTTCAGGGAGGTAATGGCGAAAAAATTTTAAAATTATGACATACATACTTTAAGAAAACACTTTGAAGAACTAAGCTGTACTCACAGCCTGAAAAATGAAAAGGACCTGCCTTAAAGCTCAGTTTTAATGGATCATGAGACACATGCAAATTCAGCCACAAAGACGTATCAGCTCACACCAGTCAGAATAACCATCAGTAAAAAACCACAAAGAATAAATGCTGAAGGTGCTGTGAAGAAATGCAAATCCTCCACTTTAAGTGGGATGTAACCTGGAGAGAGCCACTCATAAGAGCAGAGTGGAGGTGCCGTTAAAAGGTAAACATTGAGCTACCGTACGATCCAGAGGCTTATTCCTGGACCTATAACCTAAGAAGACAGAATTGGAAAGAAAGAGGCAGGCAAATCTGCATTGCACAGTATTACCATAGCCAAGATATGGAAGTCACCAAAAAGTCCACCGACAGATGGGTGGACAAAGAAGAACTGCTACATGTACAGATGGATTATGAGCTAGCGATAAAATGAAGCAATGCCATTTGCAGCACCATAGATGACTCTAGAAGTAATCACGCAACCTGGAGTAAGTGAGAAAGCGAAAGACACATATCCTATCATATCACATAGAGGTGTTACCTAAAAATTGAATACAAACGAAGATACTTTCACAGAGAAAGGCAATCACAGATTCAGTACAAAAACTTATGGTTCACCAAATGGAAAGGTGTGAGGATTGGGTACATTACCATATTGAGGTGAACAGAGATATACAAACACACGTGAAATATATAATCACCAAAGACCTACAGAATACCAAGAGAAGACTACTCAACATTGTGTCATAACCTACACGGGAAAAGATTCCAAAGAAGCATAGATATATGTATATGTGTGAAGGAACCACATCTTGCACACCTAGACCAAACAAACCATTGTAATCGAATTTGCTGTGATAAAGAATAAAAATTTTGTTAAAAATACAAACAAGAAGGAATGACACATACACTTAAAGGGCTTTTTCCCGGCACATTCCATTGTACTTTACAACCTAGAACACGACTTCCATTAAGGCTCTGTTGCCCTAGTGACCAGATTTGGTAAAGGAGAAATGCTGCCCCCTTGTGGCCGTTTCCCGCAAGAGCAGCTTTAAACCCACAGCTACTGGTCACTTAAAATTCACAAGGGCTCAGGGGTGTAAAGGACACCTGCCGTTAAAAATTGTGCTCAGGTGGGGAATGGACAAAAGAAATTCAAAACAGGCAAATGTTTCAAGAAGATAGTATGCAGAGGTAAGTATTCCTCACTCTCTTTAAACAAAAAAACAGGAAAATGGGTAAAAGCTCAACCTCAGGAATTATTAGACTCATGCAATCTAATCAACCAAAAGGTTTCAACTCACACCTGTCGACTGACCGTCAGCAAAAAGTCTACCAACAATAAATGCTGACGGGGTTGTAGAGAACTGTGTAACCTCTAGGTGCTGGTGGGATGGAAAGTGGTTAACAGCCAATAATGACTACCGAAAGGAACTGCGTTGAAAAGTGAAAACTGAGGTACCATTCAATCCAGCAGGCACACCACTGGGCCTCTCACCTGAGAAGACCAGGATCGAAAAGACACAGGCTGCAAAAGCTGCACTGCAGCCTTATTCAAAATAGCCAAGATGGGAAGCAACCAAAATGTCCATCAACAGGTGAATGGATAAAGAAGAAGGAGTCCATGTACACAATGGAATATTAGCCATGGAAAACAATGAAACACTGCTCTTTGAGGCACCAGAGATGAGCCTGGAGATAATCACAAAACATGAGGTAAGTCGGAAAGCAAAAGACCTATATCCTATGATATCCCTTAGAGGCGTTATCTAATCACTGACACAAATGAACATATTTCCACAGAGAAAGACACTCACAGACTTAGAAAACCAACTATGCTCATCTAAAAGGAAAGGTGGGGGGAATGGATAAATGAGATTAGTGTTACTATACATATCCAAATACATATTATATACATATTTCAAAACGACCGACCATATAGCAAGGGAGGTCTACAGAACACTCTGTAATATTTTACATGGGAAGAGGATCTGTAGAGTAGACATATATAATGTACAAATGAACCAGATTGTGTACCCCTAGGACAAACAATATTCTAGTCCTTACCCCGATTAAAAAAAATAACAAAAACAAGAAGTAATGAGACCTAAACTTATGGGGGTTTCTCCTGGCACATTCCATTCTAATTTACAACCTAGGAACACGACTTCCAGAAAGGCTCTGCTGCCCTAGTACTCAGATTTGGGAATGGAGAAATGCTGCCTCCTTGTGGCCATTTCCCACAACAGCAGCTTTCAACCCACTGCTAAAGGTCACTAAATATTCACCAACTTGCCATTCTGTAAATGACACCTGCCCTCCAAATAAATCCTGGGATCAAAAATGGAGCAAAAATTTCAAAAGAGGGCAACCTTCCAAGAAGACAATTTCAAGAGCTATGTGGTACTCACAGCTTTTCCTTTAAAGAAGAGGAAAGAAAAAGGTGTGGGAAAATGATATATTTTAGGAATTTTTAAAGACATGCAAACCCAAATTACAAAAACCTATCAGCTCACAGCAGTCAGAATGGCCATCAGCAAAAATGTTTCAAAAAATAAATGCTGAAGGGACTGTGGAGAAATGCGTACACTCGGCCCTAAGGGGGACGTGGTAAGAGCCACTAATGAAAACACAATGGAAGTGCCTTGAAAAGGTAAACACTGAGCTACCCGTCAATCAGTCATACCCACTGCTGGGCCTATCCCCTGAGAAAATGAGAATCAAAACGTCACAGGCTGGCAATCCTGCACTCCAGCCATATTGACCATAGCCAACATTTGGAAGCAATGAAAATGTCCATCAACAGAGGAACGCACCAAGAAGAACTCTTCCATGTACACAATGTAATATTGCTCCAATAATAAATATAAGGTAAATTTAAAAGACAAACATAAGTAAGGAGACATCAGCATTTGTGGGTTTCTTCAGGCACAATCCACTCTAATTTATAACCGAGGAACACCACTGGCCGGAAGGCCTGTTGCCCTAGTACCAGCATGGGGAACGTAGAAAGACTGCCACCCTCTGGCCGTTACCTGCAAACGCAGGTTTAAGCCTGTGCTAATGGTCACCGCAAAATGTCTTCAGGGAGGTAATGGCGAAAAAATTTTAAAATTATGACATACATACTTTAAGAAAACACTTTGAAGAACTAAGCTGTACTCACAGCCTGAAAAATGAAAAGGACCTGCCTTAAAGCTCAGTTTTAATGGATCATGAGACACATGCAAATTCAGCCACAAAGACGTATCAGCTCACACCAGTCAGAATAACCATCAGTAAAAAACCACAAAGAATAAATGCTGAAGGTGCTGTGGAGAAATGCAAACCCTCCACTTTAAGTGGGATGTAACCTGGAGAGAGCCACTCATGAGAGCAGAGTGGAGGTGCCGTTAAAAGGTAAACATTGAGCTACCGTACGATCCAGAGGCTTATTCCTGGACCTATAACCTAAGAAGACAGAATTGGAAAGAAAGAGGCAGGCAAATCTGCATTGCACAGTATTACCATAGCCAAGATATGGAAGTCACCAAAAAGTCCACCGACAGATGGGTGGACAAAGAAGAACTGCTACATGTACAGATGGATTATGAGCTAGCGATAAAATGAAGCAATGCCATTTGCAGCACCATAGATGACTCTAGAAGTAATCACGCAACCTGGAGTAAGTGAGAAAGCGAAAGACACATATCCTATCATATCACATAGAGGTGTTACCTAAAAATTGAATACAAACGAAGATACTTTCACAGAGAAAGGCAATCACAGATTCAGTACAAAAACTTATGGTTCACCAAATGGAAAGGTGTGAGGATTGGGTACATTACCATATTGAGTTGAACAGAGATATACAAACACACGTGAAATATATAATCACCAAAGACCTACAGAATACCAAGAGAAGACTACTCAACATTGTGTCATAACCTACACGGGAAAAGATTCCAAAGAAGCATAGATATATGTATATGTGTGAAGGAACCACATCTTGCACACCTAGACCAAACAAACCATTGTAATCGAATTTGCTGTGATAAAGAATAAAAATTTTGTTAAAAATACAAACAAGAAGGAATGACACATACACTTAAAGGGCTTTTTCCCGGCACATTCCATTGTACTTTACAACCTAGAACACGACTTCCATTAAGGCTCTGTTGCCCTAGTGACCAGATTTGGTAAAGGAGAAATGCTGCCCCCTTGTGGCCGTTTCCCGCAAGAGCAGCTTTAAACCCACAGCTACTGGTCACTTAAAATTCACAAGGGCTCAGGGGTGTAAAGGACACCTGCCGTTAAAAATTGTGCTCAGGTGGGGAATGGACAAAAGAAATTCAAAACAGGCAAATGTTTCAAGAAGATAGTATGCAGAGGTAAGTATTCCTCACTCTCTTTAAACAAAAAAACAGGAAAATGGGTAAAAGCTCAACCTCAGGAATTATTAGACTCATGCAATCTAATCAACCAAAAGGTTTCAACTCACACCTGTCGACTGACCGTCAGCAAAAAGTCTACCAACAATAAATGCTGACGGGGTTGTAGAGAACTGTGTAACCTCTAGGTGCTGGTGGGATGGAAAGTGGTTAACAGCCAATAATGACTACCGAAAGGAACTGCGTTGAAAAGTGAAAACTGAGGTACCATTCAATCCAGCAGGCACACCACTGGGCCTCTCACCTGAGAAGACCAGGATCGAAAAGACACAGGCTGCAAAAGCTGCACTGCAGCCTTATTCAAAATAGCCAAGATGGGAAGCAACCAAAATGTCCATCAACAGGTGAATGGATAAAGAAGAAGGAGTCCATGTACACAATGGAATATTAGCCATGGAAAACAATGAAACACTGCTCTTTGAGGCACCAGAGATGAGCCTGGAGATAATCACAAAACATGAGGTAAGTCGGAAAGCAAAAGACCTATATCCTATGATATCCCTTAGAGGCGTTATCTAATCACTGACACAAATGAACATATTTCCACAGAGAAAGACACTCACAGACTTAGAAAACCAACTATGCTCATCTAAAAGGAAAGGTGGGGGGAATGGATAAATGAGATTAGTGTTACTATACATATCCAAATACATATTATATACATATTTCAAAACGACCGACCATATAGCAAGGGAGGTCTACAGAACACTCTGTAATATTTTACATGGGAAGAGGATCTGTAGAGTAGACATATATAATGTACAAATGAACCAGATTGTGTACCCCTAGGACAAACAATATTCTAGTCCTTACCCCGATTAAAAAAAATAACAAAAACAAGAAGTAATGAGACCTAAACTTATGGGGGTTTCTCCTGGCACATTCCATTCTAATTTACAACCTAGGAACACGACTTCCAGAAAGGCTCTGCTGCCCTAGTACTCAGATTTGGGAATGGAGAAATGCTGCCTCCTTGTGGCCATTTCCCACAACAGCAGCTTTCAACCCACTGCTAAAGGTCACTAAATATTCACCAACTTGCCATTCTGTAAATGACACCTGCCCTCCAAATAAATCCTGGGATCAAAAATGGAGCAAAAATTTCAAAAGAGGGCAACCTTCCAAGAAGACAATTTCAAGAGCTATGTGGTACTCACAGCTTTTCCTTTAAAGAAGAGGAAAGAAAAAGGTGTGGGAAAATGATATATTTTAGGAATTTTTAAAGACATGCAAACCCAAATTACAAAAACCTATCAGCTCACAGCAGTCAGAATGGCCATCAGCAAAAATGTTTCAAAAAATAAATGCTGAAGGGACTGTGGAGGAATGCGTACACTCGGCCCTAAGGGGGACGTGGTAAGAGCCACTAATGAAAACACAATGGAAGTGCCTTGAAAAGGTAACACTGAGCTACCCGTCAATCAGTCATACCCACTGCTGGGCCTATCCCCTGAGAAAATGAGAATCAAAACGTCACAGGCTGGCAATCCTGCACTCCAGCCATATTGACCATAGCCAACATTTGGAAGCAATGAAAATGTCCTTCAACAGAGGAACGCACCAAGAAGAACTCTTCCATGTACACAATGTAATATTGCTCCAATAATAAATATAAGGTAAATTTAAAAGACAAACATAAGTAAGGAGACATCAGCATTTGTGGGTTTCTTCAGGCACAATCCACTCTAATTTATAACCGAGGAACACCACTGGCCGGAAGGCCTGTTGCCCTAGTACCAGCATGGGGAACGTAGAAAGACTGCCACCCTCTGGCCGTTACCTGCAAACGCAGGTTTAAGCCTGTGCTAATGGTCACCGCAAAATGTCTTCAGGGAGGTAATGGCGAAAAAATTTTAAAATTATGACATACATACTTTAAGAAAACACTTTGAAAAACTAAGCTGTACTCACAGCCTGAAAAATGAAAAGGACCTGCCTTAAAGCTCAGTTTTAATGGATCATGAGACACATGCAAATTCAGCCACAAAGACGTATCAGCTCACACCAGTCAGAATAACCATCAGTAAAAAACCACAAAGAATAAATGCTGAAGGTGCTGTGGAGAAATGCAAACCCTCCACTTTAAGTGGGATGTAACCTGGAGAGAGCCACTCATGAGAGCAGAGTGGAGGTGCCGTTAAAAGGTAAACATTGAGCTACCGTACGATCCAGAGGCTTATTCCTGGACCTATAACCTAAGAAGACAGAATTGGAAAGAAAGAGGCAGGCAAATCTGCATTGCACAGTATTACCATAGCCAAGATATGGAAGTCACCAAAAAGTCCACCGACAGATGGGTGGACAAAGAAGAACTGCTACATGTACAGATGGATTATGAGCTAGCGATAAAATGAAACAATGCCATTTGCAGCACCATAGATGACTCTAGAAGTAATCACGCAACTTGGAGTAAGTGAGAAAGCGAAAGACACATATCCTATCATACCACATAGAGGTGTTACCTAAAAATTGATACAAACGAAGATACTTCCACAGAGAAAGGCAATCACAGATTCAGTACAAAAACTTAAGGTTCACCAAATGGAAAGGTGTGAGGATTGGGTACATTACCATATTGAGGTGAACAGAGATATACAAACACACGTGAAATATATAATCACCAAAGACCTACAGAATACCAAGAGAAGACTACTCAACATTGTGTCATAACCTACACGGGAAAAGATTCCAAAGAAGAATAGATATATGTATATGTGTGAAGGAACCACATCTTGCACACCTAGACCAAACAAACCATTGTAATCGAATTTGCTGTGATAAAGAATAAAAATTTTGTTAAAAATACAAACAAGAAGGAATGACACATACACTTAAAGGGCTTTTTCCCGGCACATTCCATTGTACTTTACAACCTAGAACACGACTTCCATTAAGGCTCTGTTGCCCTAGTGACCAGATTTGGTAAAGGAGAAATGCTGCCCCCTTGTGGCCGTTTCCCGCAAGAGCAGCTTTAAACCCACAGCTACTGGTCACTTAAAATTCACAAGGGCTCAGGGCTGTAAAGGACACCTGCCGTCAAAAATTGTGCTCAGGTGGGGAATGGACAAAAGAAATTCAAAACAGGCGAATGTTTCAAGAAGATAGTATGTAGAGGTAAGTATTCCTCACTCTCTTTAAACAAAAAAACAGGAAAATGGGTAAAAGCTCAACCTCAGGAATGATTAGACTCATGCAATCTAATCAACCAAAAGGTTTCAACTCACACCTGTCGACTGACCGTCAGCAAAAAGTCTACCAACAATAAATGCTGACGGGGTTGTAGAGAACTGTGTAACCTCTAGGTGCTGGTGAGATGTAAAGTGGTTAACAGCCAGTAAGGAGTACCAAAAGGAACTGCGTTGAAAAGTGAAAATTGAGGTACCACTCAATGCAACAGGCACACCACTGGGCCTCTCACCTGAGAAGACCAGGATCGAAAAGACACAGGCTGCAAAGGCTGCACTGCAGCCTTATTCAAAATAGCCAAGATGGGAAGCAACCAAAATGTCCATCAACAGGTGAATGGATAAAGAAGAAGGAGTCCATGTACACAATGGAATATTAGCCATGGAAAACAATGAAACACTGCTCTTTGAGGCACCAGAGATGAGCCTGGCGATAATCACAAAACATGAGGTAAGTCGGAAAGCAAAAGACCTATATCCTATGATATCCCTTAGAGGCGTTATCTAATCACTGACACAAATGAACATATTTCCACAGAGAAAGACACTCACAGACTTAGAAAACCAACTATGCTCATCTAAAAGGAAAGGTGGGGGGAATGGATAAATGAGATTAGTGTTACTATACATATCCAAATACATATTATATACATATTTCAAAACGACCGACCATATAGCAAGGGAGGTCTACAGAACACTCTGTAATATTTTACATGGGAAGAGGATCTGTAGAGTAGACATATATAATGTACAAATGAACCAGATTGTGTACCCCTAGGACAAACAATATTCTAGTCCTTACCCCGATTAAAAAAAATAACAAAAACAAGAAGTAATGAGACCTAAACTTATGGGGTTTCTCCTGGCACATTCCATTCTAATTTACAACCTAGGAACACGACTTCCAGAAAGGCTCTGCTGCCCTAGTACTCAGATTTGGGAATGGAGAAATGCTGCCTCCTTGTGGCCATTTCCCACAACAGCAGCTTTCAACCCACTGCTAAAGGTCACTAAATATTCACCAACTTGCCATTCTGTAAATGACACCTGCCCTCCAAATAAATCCTGGGATCAAAAATGGAGCAAAAATTTCAAAAGAGGGCAACCTTCCAAGAAGACAATTTCAAGAGCTATGTGGTACTCACAGCTTTTCCTTTAAAGAAGAGGAAAGAAAAAGGTGTGGGAAAATGATATATTTTAGGAATTTTTAAAGACATGCAAACCCAAATTACAAAAACCTATCAGCTCACAGCAGTCAGAATGGCCATCAGCAAAAATGTTTCAAAAAATAAATGCTGAAGGGACTGTGGAGAAATGCGTACACTCGGCCCTAAGGGGGACGTGGTAAGAGCCACTAATGAAAACACAATGGAAGTGCCTTGAAAAGGTAAACACTGAGCTACCCGTCAATCAGTCATACCCACTGCTGGGCCTATCCCCTGAGAAAATGAGAATCAAAACGTCACAGGCTGGCAATCCTGCACTCCAGCCATATTGACCATAGCCAACATTTGGAAGCAATGAAAATGTCCATCAACAGAGGAACGCACCAAGAAGAACTCTTCCATGTACACAATGTAATATTGCTCCAATAATAAATATAAGGTAAATTTAAAAGACAAACATAAGTAAGGAGACATCAGCATTTGTGGGTTTCTTCAGGCACAATCCACTCTAATTTATAACCGAGGAACACCACTGGCCGGAAGGCCTGTTGCCCTAGTACCAGCATGGGGAACGTAGAAAGACTGCCACCCTCTGGCCGTTACCTGCAAACGCAGGTTTAAGCCTGTGCTAATGGTCACCGCAAAATGTCTTCAGGGAGGTAATGGCGAAAAAATTTTAAAATTATGACATACATACTTTAAGAAAACACTTTGAAGAACTAAGCTGTACTCACAGCCTGAAAAATGAAAAGGACCTGCCTTAAAGCTCAGTTTTAATGGATCATGAGACACATGCAAATTCAGCCACAAAGACGTATCAGCTCACACCAGTCAGAATAACCATCAGTAAAAAACCACAAAGAATAAATGCTGAAGGTGCTGTGGAGAAATGCAAACCCTCCACTTTAAGTGGGATGTAACCTGGAGAGAGCCACTCATGAGAGCAGAGTGGAGGTGCCGTTAAAAGGTAAACATTGAGCTACCGTACGATCCAGAGGCTTATTCCTGGACCTATAACCTAAGAAGACAGAATTGGAAAGAAAGAGGCAGGCAAATCTGCATTGCACAGTATTACCATAGCCAAGATATGGAAGTCACCAAAAAGTCCACCGACAGATGGGTGGACAAAGAAGAACTGCTACATGTACAGATGGATTATGAGCTAGCGATAAAATGAAGCAATGCCATTTGCAGCACCATAGATGACTCTAGAAGTAATCACGCAACTTGGAGTAAGTGAGAAAACGAAAGACACATATCCTATCATACCACATAGAGGTGTTACCTAAAAATTGATACAAACGAAGATACTTCCACAGAGAAAGGCAATCACAGATTCAGTACAAAAACTTAAGGTTCACCAAATGGAAAGGTGTGAGGATTGGGTACATTACCATATTGAGGTGAACAGAGATATACAAACACACGTGAAATATATAATCACCAAAGACCTACAGAATACCAAGAGAAGACTACTCAACATTGTGTCATAACCTACACGGGAAAAGATTCCAAAGAAGAATAGATATATGTATATGTGTGAAGGAACCACGTCTTGCACACCTAGACCAAACAAACCATTGTAATCGAATTTGCTGTGATAAAGAATAAAAATTTTGTTAAAAATACAAACAAGAAGGAATGACACATACACTTAAAGGGCTTTTTCCCGGCACATTCCATTGTACTTTACAACCTAGAACACGACTTCCATTAAGGCTCTGTTGCCCTAGTGACCAGATTTGGTAAAGGAGAAATGCTGCCCCCTTGTGGCCGTTTCCCGCAAGAGCAGCTTTAAACCCACAGCTACTGGTCACTTAAAATTCACAAGGGCTCAGGGCTGTAAAGGACACCTGCCGTCAAAAATTGTGCTCAGGTGGGGAATGGACAAAAGAAATTCAAAACAGGCGAATGTTTCAAGAAGATAGTATGCAGAGGTAAGTATTCCTCACTCTCTTTAAACAAAAAAACAGGAAAATGGGTAAAAGCTCAACCTCAGGAATGATTAGACTCATGCAATCTAATCAACCAAAAGGTTTCAACTCACACCTGTCGACTGACCGTCAGCAAAAAGTCTACCAACAATAAATGCTGACGGGGTTGTAGAGAACTGTGTAACCTCTAGGTGCTGGTGAGATGTAAAGTGGTTAACAGCCAGTAAGGAGTACCAAAAGGAACTGCGTTGAAAAGTGAAAATTGAGGTACCACTCAATGCAACAGGCACACCACTGGGCCTCTCACCTGAGAAGACCAGGATCGAAAAGACACAGGCTGCAAAGGCTGCACTGCAGCCTTATTCAAAATAGCCAAGATGGGAAGCAACCAAAATTTCCATCAACAGGTGAATGGATAAAGAAGAAGGAGTCCATGTACACAATGGAATATTAGCCATGGAAAACAATGAAACACTGCTCTTTGAGGCACCAGAGATGAGCCTGGCGATAATCACAAAACATGAGGTAAGTCGGAAAGCAAAAGACCTATATCCTATGATATCCCTTAGAGGCGTTATCTAATCACTGACACAAATGAACATATTTCCACAGAGAAAGACACTCACAGACTTAGAAAACCAACTATGCTCATCTAAAAGGAAAGGTGGGGGGAATGGATAAATGAGATTAGTGTTACTATACATATCCAAATACATATTATATACATATTTCAAAACGACCGACCATATAGCAAGGGAGGTCTACAGAACACTCTGTAATATTTTACATGGGAAGAGGATCTGTAGAGTAGACATATATAATGTACAAATGAACCAGATTGTGTACCCCTAGGACAAACAATATTCTAGTCCTTACCCCGATTAAAAAAAATAACAAAAACAAGAAGTAATGAGACCTAAACTTATGGGGTTTCTCCTGGCACATTCCATTCTAATTTACAACCTAGGAACACGACTTCCAGAAAGGCTCTGCTGCCCTAGTACTCAGATTTGGGAATGGAGAAATGCTGCCTCCTTGTGGCCATTTCCCACAACAGCAGCTTTCAACCCACTGCTAAAGGTCACTAAATATTCACCAACTTGCCATTCTGTAAATGACACCTGCCCTCCAAATAAATCCTGGGATCAAAAATGGAGCAAAAATTTCAAAAGAGGGCAACCTTCCAAGAAGACAATTTCAAGAGCTATGTGGTACTCACAGCTTTTCCTTTAAAGAAGAGGAAAGAAAAAGGTGTGGGAAAATGATATATTTTAGGAATTTTTAAAGACATGCAAACCCAAATTACAAAAACCTATCAGCTCACAGCAGTCAGAATGGCCATCAGCAAAAATGTTTCAAAAAATAAATGCTGAAGGGACTGTGGAGAAATGCGTACACTCGGCCCTAAGGGGGACGTGGTAAGAGCCACTAATGAAAACACAATGGAAGTGCCTTGAAAAGGTAAACACTGAGCTACCCGTCAATCAGTCATACCCACTGCTGGGCCTATCCCCTGAGAAAATGAGAATCAAAACGTCACAGGCTGGCAATCCTGCACTCCAGCCATATTGACCATAGCCAACATTTGGAAGCAATGAAAATGTCCATCAACAGAGGAACGCACCAAGAAGAACTCTTCCATGTACACAATGTAATATTGCTCCAATAATAAATATAAGGTAAATTTAAAAGACAAACATAAGTAAGGAGACATCAGCATTTGTGGGTTTCTTCAGGCACAATCCACTCTAATTTATAACCGAGGAACACCACTGGCCGGAAGGCCTGTTGCCCTAGTACCAGCATGGGGAACGTAGAAAGACTGCCACCCTCTGGCCGTTACCTGCAAACGCAGGTTTAAGCCTGTGCTAATGGTCACCGCAAAATGTCTTCAGGGAGGTAATGGCGAAAAAATTTTAAAATTATGACATACATACTTTAAGAAAACACTTTGAAGAACTAAGCTGTACTCACAGCCTGAAAAATGAAAAGGACCTGCCTTAAAGCTCAGTTTTAATGGATCATGAGACACATGCAAATTCAGCCACAAAGACGTATCAGCTCACACCAGTCAGAATAACCATCAGTAAAAAACCACAAAGAATAAATGCTGAAGGTGCTGTGGAGAAATGCAAACCCTCCACTTTAAGTGGGATGTAACCTGGAGAGAGCCACTCATGAGAGCAGAGTGGAGGTGCCGTTAAAAGGTAAACATTGAGCTACCGTACGATCCAGAGGCTTATTCCTGGACCTATAACCTAAGAAGACAGAATTGGAAAGAAAGAGGCAGGCAAATCTGCATTGCACAGTATTACCATAGCCAAGATATGGAAGTCACCAAAAAGTCCACCGACAGATGGGTGGACAAAGAAGAACTGCTACATGTACAGATGGATTATGAGCTAGCGATAAAATGAAACAATGCCATTTGCAGCACCATAGATGACTCTAGAAGTAATCACGCAACTTGGAGTAAGTGAGAAAGCGAAAGACACATATCCTATCATACCACATAGAGGTGTTACCTAAAAATTGATACAAACGAAGATACTTCCACAGAGAAAGGCAATCACAGATTCAGTACAAAAACTTAAGGTTCACCAAATGGAAAGGTGTGAGGATTGGGTACATTACCATATTGAGGTGAACAGAGATATACAAACACACGTGAAATATATAATCACCAAAGACCTACAGAATACCAAGAGAAGACTACTCAACATTGTGTCATAACCTACACGGGAAAAGATTCCAAAGAAGAATAGATATATGTATATGTGTGAAGGAACCACATCTTGCACACCTAGACCAAACAAACCATTGTAATCGAATTTGCTGTGATAAAGAATAAAAATTTTGTTAAAAATACAAACAAGAAGGAATGACACATACACTTAAAGGGCTTTTTCCCGGCACATTCCATTGTACTTTACAACCTAGAACACGACTTCCATTAAGGCTCTGTTGCCCTAGTGACCAGATTTGGTAAAGGAGAAATGCTGCCCCCTTGTGGCCGTTTCCCGCAAGAGCAGCTTTAAACCCACAGCTACTGGTCACTTAAAATTCACAAGGGCTCAGGGCTGTAAAGGACACCTGCCGTCAAAAATTGTGCTCAGGTGGGGAATGGACAAAAGAAATTCAAAACAGGCGAATGTTTCAAGAAGATAGTATGCAGAGGTAAGTATTCCTCACTCTCTTTAAACAAAAAAACAGGAAAATGGGTAAAAGCTCAACCTCAGGAATGATTAGACTCATGCAATCTAATCAACCAAAAGGTTTCAACTCACACCTGTCGACTGACCGTCAGCAAAAAGTCTACCAACAATAAATGCTGACGGGGTTGTAGAGAACTGTGTAACCTCTAGGTGCTGGTGAGATGTAAAGTGGTTAACAGCCAGTAAGGAGTACCAAAAGGAACTGCGTTGAAAAGTGAAAATTGAGGTACCACTCAATGCAACAGGCACACCACTGGGCCTCTCACCTGAGAAGACCAGGATCGAAAAGACACAGGCTGCAAAGGCTGCACTGCAGCCTTATTCAAAATAGCCAAGATGGGAAGCAACCAAAATGTCCATCAACAGGTGAATGGATAAAGAAGAAGGAGTCCATGTACACAATGGAATATTAGCCATGGAAAACAATGAAACACTGCTCTTTGAGGCACCAGAGATGAGCCTGGCGATAATCACAAAACATGAGGTAAGTCGGAAAGCAAAAGACCTATATCCTATGATATCCCTTAGAGGCGTTATCTAATCACTGACACAAATGAACATATTTCCACAGAGAAAGACACTCACAGACTTAGAAAACCAACTATGCTCATCTAAAAGGAAAGGTGGGGGGAATGGATAAATGAGATTAGTGTTACTATACATATCCAAATACATATTATATACATATTTCAAAACGACCGACCATATAGCAAGGGAGGTCTACAGAACACTCTGTAATATTTTACATGGGAAGAGGATCTGTAGAGTAGACATATATAATGTACAAATGAACCAGATTGTGTACCCCTAGGACAAACAATATTCTAGTCCTTACCCCGATTAAAAAAAATAACAAAAACAAGAAGTAATGAGACCTAAACTTATGGGGTTTCTCCTGGCACATTCCATTCTAATTTACAACCTAGGAACACGACTTCCAGAAAGGCTCTGCTGCCCTAGTACTCAGATTTGGGAATGGAGAAATGCTGCCTCCTTGTGGCCATTTCCCACAACAGCAGCTTTCAACCCACTGCTAAAGGTCACTAAATATTCACCAACTTGCCATTCTGTAAATGACACCTGCCCTCCAAATAAATCCTGGGATCAAAAATGGAGCAAAAATTTCAAAAGAGGGCAACCTTCCAAGAAGACAATTTCAAGAGCTATGTGGTACTCACAGCTTTTCCTTTAAAGAAGAGGAAAGAAAAAGGTGTGGGAAAATGATATATTTTAGGAATTTTTAAAGACATGCAAACCCAAATTACAAAAACCTATCAGCTCACAGCAGTCAGAATGGCCATCAGCAAAAATGTTTCAAAAAATAAATGCTGAAGGGACTGTGGAGAAATGCGTACACTCGGCCCTAAGGGGGACGTGGTAAGAGCCACTAATGAAAACACAATGGAAGTGCCTTGAAAAGGTAAACACTGAGCTACCCGTCAATCAGTCATACCCACTGCTGGGCCTATCCCCTGAGAAAATGAGAATCAAAACGTCACAGGCTGGCAATCCTGCACTCCAGCCATATTGACCATAGCCAACATTTGGAAGCAATGAAAATGTCCATCAACAGAGGAACGCACCAAGAAGAACTCTTCCATGTACACAATGTAATATTGCTCCAATAATAAATATAAGGTAAATTTAAAAGACAAACATAAGTAAGGAGACATCAGCATTTGTGGGTTTCTTCAGGCACAATCCACTCTAATTTATAACCGAGGAACACCACTGGCCGGAAGGCCTGTTGCCCTAGTACCAGCATGGGGAACGTAGAAAGACTGCCACCCTCTGGCCGTTACCTGCAAACGCAGGTTTAAGCCTGTGCTAATGGTCACCGCAAAATGTCTTCAGGGAGGTAATGGCGAAAAAATTTTAAAATTATGACATACATACTTTAAGAAAACACTTTGAAGAACTAAGCTGTACTCACAGCCTGAAAAATGAAAAGGACCTGCCTTAAAGCTCAGTTTTAATGGATCATGAGACACATGCAAATTCAGCCACAAAGACGTATCAGCTCACACCAGTCAGAATAACCATCAGTAAAAAACCACAAAGAATAAATGCTGAAGGTGCTGTGGAGAAATGCAAACCCTCCACTTTAAGTGGGATGTAACCTGGAGAGAGCCACTCATGAGAGCAGAGTGGAGGTGCCGTTAAAAGGTAAACATTGAGCTACCGTACGATCCAGAGGCTTATTCCTGGACCTATAACCTAAGAAGACAGAATTGGAAAGAAAGAGGCAGGCAAATCTGCATTGCACAGTATTACCATAGCCAAGATATGGAAGTCACCAAAAAGTCCACCGACAGATGGGTGGACAAAGAAGAACTGCTACATGTACAGATGGATTATGAGCTAGCGATAAAATGAAGCAATGCCATTTGCAGCACCATAGATGACTCTAGAAGTAATCACGCAACTTGGAGTAAGTGAGAAAACGAAAGACACATATCCTATCATACCACATAGAGGTGTTACCTAAAAATTGATACAAACGAAGATACTTCCACAGAGAAAGGCAATCACAGATTCAGTACAAAAACTTAAGGTTCACCAAATGGAAAGGTGTGAGGATTGGGTACATTACCATATTGAGGTGAACAGAGATATACAAACACACGTGAAATATATAATCACCAAAGACCTACAGAATACCAAGAGAAGACTACTCAACATTGTGTCATAACCTACACGGGAAAAGATTCCAAAGAAGAATAGATATATGTATATGTGTGAAGGAACCACGTCTTGCACACCTAGACAAAACAAACCATTGTAATCGAATTTGCTGTGATAAAGAATAAAAATTTTGTTAAAAATACAAACAAGAAGGAATGACACATACACTTAAAGGGCTTTTTCCCGGCACATTCCATTGTACTTTACAACCTAGAACACGACTTCCATTAAGGCTCTGTTGCCCTAGTGACCAGATTTGGTAAAGGAGAAATGCTGCCCCCTTGTGGCCGTTTCCCGCAAGAGCAGCTTTAAACCCACAGCTACTGGTCACTTAAAATTCACAAGGGCTCAGGGCTGTAAAGGACACCTGCCGTCAAAAATTGTGCTCAGGTGGGGAATGGACAAAAGAAATTCAAAACAGGCGAATGTTTCAAGAAGATAGTATGCAGAGGTAAGTATTCCTCACTCTCTTTAAACAAAAAAACAGGAAAATGGGTAAAAGCTCAACCTCAGGAATGATTAGACTCATGCAATCTAATCAACCAAAAGGTTTCAACTCACACCTGTCGACTGACCGTCAGCAAAAAGTCTACCAACAATAAATGCTGACGGGGTTGTAGAGAACTGTGTAACCTCTAGGTGCTGGTGAGATGTAAAGTGGTTAACAGCCAGTAAGGAGTACCAAAAGGAACTGCGTTGAAAAGTGAAAATTGAGGTACCACTCAATGCAACAGGCACACCACTGGGCCTCTCACCTGAGAAGACCAGGATCGAAAAGACACAGGCTGCAAAGGCTGCACTGCAGCCTTATTCAAAATAGCCAAGATGGGAAGCAACCAAAATTTCCATCAACAGGTGAATGGATAAAGAAGAAGGAGTCCATGTACACAATGGAATATTAGCCATGGAAAACAATGAAACACTGCTCTTTGAGGCACCAGAGATGAGCCTGGCGATAATCACAAAACATGAGGTAAGTCGGAAAGCAAAAGACCTATATCCTATGATATCCCTTAGAGGCGTTATCTAATCACTGACACAAATGAACATATTTCCACAGAGAAAGACACTCACAGACTTAGAAAACCAACTATGCTCATCTAAAAGGAAAGGTGGGGGGAATGGATAAATGAGATTAGTGTTACTATACATATCCAAATACATATTATATACATATTTCAAAACGACCGACCATATAGCAAGGGAGGTCTACAGAACACTCTGTAATATTTTACATGGGAAGAGGATCTGTAGAGTAGACATATATAATGTACAAATGAACCAGATTGTGTACCCCTAGGACAAACAATATTCTAGTCCTTACCCCGATTAAAAAAAATAACAAAAACAAGAAGTAATGAGACCTAAACTTATGGGGTTTCTCCTGGCACATTCCATTCTAATTTACAACCTAGGAACACGACTTCCAGAAAGGCTCTGCTGCCCTAGTACTCAGATTTGGGAATGGAGAAATGCTGCCTCCTTGTGGCCATTTCCCACAACAGCAGCTTTCAACCCACTGCTAAAGGTCACTAAATATTCACCAACTTGCCATTCTGTAAATGACACCTGCCCTCCAAATAAATCCTGGGATCAAAAATGGAGCAAAAATTTCAAAAGAGGGCAACCTTCCAAGAAGACAATTTCAAGAGCTATGTGGTACTCACAGCTTTTCCTTTAAAGAAGAGGAAAGAAAAAGGTGTGGGAAAATGATATATTTTAGGAATTTTTAAAGACATGCAAACCCAAATTACAAAAACCTATCAGCTCACAGCAGTCAGAATGGCCATCAGCAAAAATGTTTCAAAAAATAAATGCTGAAGGGACTGTGGAGAAATGCGTACACTCGGCCCTAAGGGGGACGTGGTAAGAGCCACTAATGAAAACACAATGGAAGTGCCTTGAAAAGGTAAACACTGAGCTACCCGTCAATCAGTCATACCCACTGCTGGGCCTATCCCCTGAGAAAATGAGAATCAAAACGTCACAGGCTGGCAATCCTGCACTCCAGCCATATTGACCATAGCCAACATTTGGAAGCAATGAAAATGTCCATCAACAGAGGAACGCACCAAGAAGAACTCTTCCATGTACACAATGTAATATTGCTCCAATAATAAATATAAGGTAAATTTAAAAGACAAACATAAGTAAGGAGACATCAGCATTTGTGGGTTTCTTCAGGCACAATCCACTCTAATTTATAACCGAGGAACACCACTGGCCGGAAGGCCTGTTGCCCTAGTACCAGCATGGGGAACGTAGAAAGACTGCCACCCTCTGGCCGTTACCTGCAAACGCAGGTTTAAGCCTGTGCTAATGGTCACCGCAAAATGTCTTCAGGGAGGTAATGGCGAAAAAATTTTAAAATTATGACATACATACTTTAAGAAAACACTTTGAAGAACTAAGCTGTACTCACAGCCTGAAAAATGAAAAGGACCTGCCTTAAAGCTCAGTTTTAATGGATCATGAGACACATGCAAATTCAGCCACAAAGACGTATCAGCTCACACCAGTCAGAATAACCATCAGTAAAAAACCACAAAGAATAAATGCTGAAGGTGCTGTGGAGAAATGCAAACCCTCCACTTTAAGTGGGATGTAACCTGGAGAGAGCCACTCATGAGAGCAGAGTGGAGGTGCCGTTAAAAGGTAAACATTGAGCTACCGTACGATCCAGAGGCTTATTCCTGGACCTATAACCTAAGAAGACAGAATTGGAAAGAAAGAGGCAGGCAAATCTGCATTGCACAGTATTACCATAGCCAAGATATGGAAGTCACCAAAAAGTCCACCGACAGATGGGTGGACAAAGAAGAACTGCTACATGTACAGATGGATTATGAGCTAGCGATAAAATGAAGCAATGCCATTTGCAGCACCATAGATGACTCTAGAAGTAATCACGCAACTTGGAGTAAGTGAGAAAACGAAAGACACATATCCTATCATACCACATAGAGGTGTTACCTAAAAATTGATACAAACGAAGATACTTCCACAGAGAAAGGCAATCACAGATTCAGTACAAAAACTTAAGGTTCACCAAATGGAAAGGTGTGAGGATTGGGTACATTACCATATTGAGGTGAACAGAGATATACAAACACACGTGAAATATATAATCACCAAAGACCTACAGAATACCAAGAGAAGACTACTCAACATTGTGTCATAACCTACACGGGAAAAGATTCCAAAGAAGAATAGATATATGTATATGTGTGAAGGAACCACGTCTTGCACACCTAGACCAAACAAACCATTGTAATCGAATTTGCTGTGATAAAGAATAAAAATTTTGTTAAAAATACAAACAAGAAGGAATGACACATACACTTAAAGGGCTTTTTCCCGGCACATTCCATTGTACTTTACAACCTAGAACACGACTTCCATTAAGGCTCTGTTGCCCTAGTGACCAGATTTGGTAAAGGAGAAATGCTGCCCCCTTGTGGCCGTTTCCCGCAAGAGCAGCTTTAAACCCACAGCTACTGGTCACTTAAAATTCACAAGGGCTCAGGGCTGTAAAGGACACCTGCCGTCAAAAATTGTGCTCAGGTGGGGAATGGACAAAAGAAATTCAAAACAGGCGAATGTTTCAAGAAGATAGTATGCAGAGGTAAGTATTCCTCACTCTCTTTAAACAAAAAAACAGGAAAATGGGTAAAAGCTCAACCTCAGGAATGATTAGACTCATGCAATCTAATCAACCAAAAGGTTTCAACTCACACCTGTCGACTGACCGTCAGCAAAAAGTCTACCAACAATAAATGCTGACGGGGTTGTAGAGAACTGTGTAACCTCTAGGTGCTGGTGAGATGTAAAGTGGTTAACAGCCAGTAAGGAGTACCAAAAGGAACTGCGTTGAAAGGTGAAAATTGAGGTACCACTCAATGCAACAGGCACACCACTGGGCCTCTCACCTGAGAAGACCAGGATCGAAAAGACACAGGCTGCAAAGGCTGCACTGCAGCCTTATTCAAAATAGCCAAGATGGGAAGCAACCAAAATGTCCATCAACAGGTGAATGGATAAAGAAGAAGGAGTCCATGTACACAGTGGAATATTAGCCATGGAAAACAATGAAACACTGCTCTTTGAGGCACCAGAGATGAGCCTGGAGATAATCACAAAACATGAGGTAAGTCGGAAAGCAAAAGACCTATATCCTATGATATCCCTTAGAGGCGTTATCTAATCACTGACACAAATGAACATATTTCCACAGAGAAAGACACTCACAGACTTAGAAAACCAACTATGCTCATCTAAAAGGAAAGGTGGGGGGAATGGATAAATGAGATTAGTGTTACTATACATATCCAAATACATATTATATACATATTTCAAAACGACCGACCATATAGCAAGGGAGGTCTACAGAACACTCTGTAATATTTTACATGGGAAGAGGATCTGTAGAGTAGACATATATAATGTACAATTGAACCAGATTGTGTACCCCTAGGACAAACAATATTCTAGTCCTTACCCCGATTAAAAAAATTAACAAAAACAAGAAGTAATGAGACCTAAACTTATGGGGGTTTCTCCTGGCACATTCCATTCTAATTTACAACCTAGGAACACGACTTCCAGAAAGGCTCTGCTGCCCTAGTACTCAGATTTGGGAATGGAGAAATGCTGCCTCCTTGTGGCCATTTCCCACAACAGCAGCTTTCAACCCACTGCTAAAGGTCACTAAATATTCACCAACTTGCCATTCTGTAAATGACACCTGCCCTCCAAATAAATCCTGGGATCAAAAATGGAGCAAAAATTTCAAAAGAGGGCAACCTTCCAAGAAGACAATTTCAAGAGCTATGTGGTACTCACAGCTTTTCCTATAAAGAAGAGGAAAGAAAAAGGTGTGGGAAAATGATATATTTTAGGAATTTTTAAAGACATGCAAACCCAAATTACAAAAACCTATCAGCTCACAGCAGTCAGAATGGCCATCAGCAAAAATGTTTCAAAAAATAAATGCTGAAGGGAATGTGGAGGAATGCATACAATCGGCCCTAAGGGGGACGTGGTAAGAGCCACTAATGAAAACACAATGGAAGTGCCTTGAAAAGGTAAACACTGAGCTACCCGTCAATCAGTCATACCCACTGCTGGGCCTATCCCCTGAGAAAATGAGAATCAAAACGTCACAGGCTGGCAATCCTGCACTCCAGCCATATTGACCATAGCCAACATTTGGAAGCAATGAAAATGTCCATCAACAGAGGAACGCACCAAGAAGAACTCTTCCATGTACACAATGTAATATTGCTCCAATAATAAATATAAGGTAAATTTAAAAGACAAACATAAGTAAGGAGACATCAGCATTTGTGGGTTTCTTCAGGCACATTCCACTCTAATTTATAACCGAGGAACACCACTGGCCGGAAGGCCTGTTGCCCTAGTACCAGCATGGGGAACGTAGAAAGACTGCCACCCTCTGGCCGTTACCTGCAAACGCAGGTTTAAGCCTGTGCTAATGGTCACCGCAAAATGTCTTCAGGGAGGTAATGGCCAAAAAATTTTAAAATTATGACATACATACTTTAAGAAAACACTTTGAAGAACTAAGCGGTACTCACAGCCTGAAAAATGAAAAGGACCTGCCTTAAAGCTCAGTTTTAATGGATCATGAGAAACATGCAAATTCAGCCACAAAGACGTATCAGCTCACACCAGTCAGAATAACCATCAGTAAAAAACCACAAAGAATAAATCCTGAAGGTGCTGTGGAGAAATGCAAACCCTCCACTTTAAGTGGGATGTAACCTGGAGAGAGCCACTCATGAGAGCAGAGTGGAGGTGCCGTTAAAAGGTAAACATTGAGCTACCGTACGATCCAGAGGCTTATTCATGGACCTATAACCTAGGAAGACAGAATTGGAAAGAAAGAGGCAGGCAAATCTGCATTGCACAGTATTACCATAGCCAAGATATGGAAGTCACCAAAAAGTCCACCGACAGATGGGTGGACAAAGAAGAACTGCTACATGTACAGATGGATTATGAGCTAGCGATAAAATGAAACAATGCCATTTGCAGAACCATAGATGACTCTAGAAGTAATCACGCAACTTGGAGTAAGTGAGAAAGCGAAAGACACATATCCTATCATACCACATAGAGGTGTTACCTAAAAATTGATACAAACGAAGATACTTCCACAGAGAAAGGCAATCACAGATTCAGTACAAAAACTTAAGGTTCACCAAATGGAAAGGTGTGAGGATTGGGTACATTACCATATTGAGGTGAACAGAGATATACAAACACACGTGAAATATATAATCACCAAAGACCTACAGAATACCAAGAGAAGACTACTCAACATTGTGTCATAACCTACACGGGAGAAGATTCCAAAGAAGAATAGATATATGTATATGTGTGAAGGAACCACATCTTGCACACCTAGACCAAACAAACCATTGTAATCGAATTTGCTGTGATAAAGAATAAAAATTTTGTTAAAAATACAAACAAGAAGGAATGACACATACACTTAAAGGGCTTTTTCCCGGCACATTCCATTGTACTTTACAACCTAGAACACGACTTCCATTAAGGCTCTGTTGCCCTAGTGACCAGATTTGGTAAAGGAGAAATGCTGCCCCCTTGTGGCCGTTTCCCGCAAGAGCAGCTTTAAACCCACAGCTACTGGTCACTTAAAATTCACAAGGGCTCAGGGCTGTAAAGGACACCTGCCGTCAAAAATTGTGCTCAGGTGGGGAATGGACAAAAGAAATTCAAAACAGGCGAATGTTTCAAGAAGATAGTATGCAGAGGTAAGTATTCCTCACTCTCTTTAAACAAAAAAACAGGAAAATGGGTAAAAGCTCAACCTCAGGAATGATTAGACTCATGCAATCTAATCAACCAAAAGGTTTCAACTCACACCTGTCGACTGACCGTCAGCAAAAAGTCTACCAACAATAAATGCTGACGGGGTTGTAGAGAACTGTGTAACCTCTAGGTGCTGGTGAGATGTAAAGTGGTTAACAGCCAGTAAGGAGTACCAAAAGGAACTGCGTTGAAAAGTGAAAATTGAGGTACCACTCAATGCAACAGGCACACCACTGGGCCTCTCACCTGAGAAGACCAGGATCGAAAAGACACAGGCTGCAAAGGCTGCACTGCAGCCTTATTCAAAATAGCCAAGATGGGAAGCAACCAAAATGTCCATCAACAGGTGAATGGATAAAGAAGAAGGAGTCCATGTACACAATGGAATATTAGCCATGGAAAACAATGAAACACTGCTCTTTGAGGCACCAGAGATGAGCCTGGCGATAATCACAAAACATGAGGTAAGTCGGAAAGCAAAAGACCTATATCCTATGATATCCCTTAGAGGCGTTATCTAATCACTGACACAAATGAACATATTTCCACAGAGAAAGACACTCACAGACTTAGAAAACCAACTATGCTCATCTAAAAGGAAAGGTGGGGGGAATGGATAAATGAGATTAGTGTTACTATACATATCCAAATACATATTATATACATATTTCAAAACGACCGACCATATAGCAAGGGAGGTCTACAGAACACTCTGTAATATTTTACATGGGAAGAGGATCTGTAGAGTAGACATATATAATGTACAAATGAACCAGATTGTGTACCCCTAGGACAAACAATATTCTAGTCCTTACCCCGATTAAAAAAATTAACAAAAACAAGAAGTAATGAGACCTAAACTTATGGGGGTTTCTCCTGGCACATTCCATTCTAATTTACAACCTAGGAACACGACTTCCAGAAAGGCTCTGCTGCCCTAGTACTCAGATTTGGGAATGGAGAAATGCTGCCTCCTTGTGGCCATTTCCCACAACAGCAGCTTTCAACCCACTGCTAAAGGTCACTAAATATTCACCAACTTGCCATTCTGTAAATGACACCTGCCCTCCAAATAAATCCTGGGATCAAAAATGGAGCAAAAATTTCAAAAGAGGGCAACCTTCCAAGAAGACAATTTCAAGAGCTATGTGGTACTCACAGCTTTTCCTTTAAAGAAGAGGAAAGAAAAAGGTGTGGGAAAATGATATATTTTAGGAATTTTTAAAGACATGCAAACCCAAATTACAAAAACCTATCAGCTCACAGCAGTCAGAATGGCCATCAGCAAAAATGTTTCAAAAAATAAATGCTGAAGGGAATGTGGAGGAATGCGTACACTCGGCCCTAAGGGGGACGTGGTAAGAGCCACTAATGAAAACACAATGGAAGTGCCTTGAAAAGGTAAACACTGAGCTACCCGTCAATCAGTCATACCCACTGCTGGGCCTATCCCCTGAGAAAATGAGAATCAAAACGTCACAGGCTGGCAATCCTGCACTCCAGCCATATTGACCATAGCCAACATTTGGAAGCAATGAAAATGTCCATCAACAGAGGAACGCACCAAGAAGAACTCTTCCATGTACACAATGTAATATTGCTCCAATAATAAATATAAGGTAAATTTAAAAGACAAACATAAGTAAGGAGACATCAGCATTTGTGGGTTTCTTCAGGCACAATCCACTCTAATTTATAACCGAGGAACACCACTGGCCGGAAGGCCTGTTGCCCTAGTACCAGCATGGGGAACGTAGAAAGACTGCCACCCTCTGGCCGTTACCTGCAAACGCAGGTTTAAGCCTGTGCTAATGGTCACCGCAAAATGTCTTCAGGGAGGTAATGGCGAAAAAATTTTAAAATTATGACATACATACTTTAAGAAAACACTTTGAAGAACTAAGCTGTACTCACAGCCTGAAAAATGAAAAGGACCTGCCTTAAAGCTCAGTTTTAATGGATCATGAGACACATGCAAATTCAGCCAAAAAGACGTATCAGCTCACACCAGTCAGAATAACCATCAGTAAAAAACCACAAAGAATAAATGCTGAAGGTGCTGTGGAGAAATGCAAACCCTCCACTTTAAGTGGGATGTAACCTGGAGAGAGCCACTCATGAGAGCAGAGTGGAGGTGCCGTTAAAAGGTAAACATTGAGCTACCGTACGATCCAGAGGCTTATTCCTGGACCTATAACCTAAGAAGACAGAATTGGAAAGAAAGAGGCAGGCAAATCTGCATTGCACAGTATTACCATAGCCAAGATATGGAAGTCACCAAAAAGTCCACCGACAGATGGGTGGACAAAGAAGAACTGCTACATGTACAGATGGATTATGAGCTAGCGATAAAATGAAACAATGCCATTTGCAGCACCATAGATGACTCTAGAAGTAATCACGCAACTTGGAGTAAGTGAGAAAGCGAAAGACACATATCCTATCATACCACATAGAGGTGTTACCTAAAAATTGATACAAACGAAGATACTTCCACAGAGAAAGGCAATCACAGATTCAGTACAAAAACTTAAGGTTCACCAAATGGAAAGGTGTGAGGATTGGGTACATTACCATATTGAGGTGAACAGAGATATACAAACACACGTGAAATATATAATCACCAAAGACCTACAGAATACCAAGAGAAGACTACTCAACATTGTGTCATAACCTACACGGGAAAAGATTCCAAAGAAGAATAGATATATGTATATGTGTGAAGGAACCACATCTTGCACACCTAGACCAAACAAACCATTGTAATCGAATTTGCTGTGATAAAGAATAAAAATTTTGTTAAAAATACAAACAAGAAGGAATGACACATACACTTAAAGGGCTTTTTCCCGGCACATTCCATTGTAATTTACAACCTAGAACACGACTTCCATTAAGGCTCTGTTGCCCTAGTGACCAGATTTGGTAAAGGAGAAATGCTGCCCCCTTGTGGCCGTTTCCCGCAAGAGCAGCTTTAAACCCACAGCTACTGGTCACTTAAAATTCACAAGGGCTCAGGGCTGTAAAGGACACCTGCCGTCAAAAATTGTGCTCAGGTGGGGAATGGACAAAAGAAATTCAAAACAGGCGAATGTTTCAAGAAGATAGTATGCAGAGGTAAGTATTCCTCACTCTCTTTAAACAAAAAAACAGGAAAATGGGTAAAAGCTCAACCTCAGGAATGATTAGACTCATGCAATCTAATCAACCAAAAGGTTTCAACTCACACCTGTCGACTGACCGTCAGCAAAAAGTCTACCAACAATAAATGCTGACGGGGTTGTAGAGAACTGTGTAACCTCTAGGTGCTGGTGAGATGTAAAGTGGTTAACAGCCAGTAAGGAGTACCAAAAGGAACTGCGTTGAAAAGTGAAAATTGAGGTACCACTCAATGCAACAGGCACACCACTGGGCCTCTCACCTGAGAAGACCAGGATCGAAAAGACACAGGCTGCAAAGGCTGCACTGCAGCCTTATTCAAAATAGCCAAGATGGGAAGCAACCAAAATGTCCATCAACAGGTGAATGGATAAAGAAGAAGGAGTCCATGTACACAATGGAATATTAGCCATGGAAAACAATGAAACACTGCTCTTTGAGGCACCAGAGATGAGCCTGGCGATAATCACAAAACATGAGGTAAGTCGGAAAGCAAAAGACCTATATCCTATGATATCCCTTAGAGGCGTTATCTAATCACTGACACAAATGAACATATTTCCACAGAGAAAGACACTCACAGACTTAGAAAACCAACTATGCTCATCTAAAAGGAAAGGTGGGGGGAATGGATAAATGAGATTAGTGTTACTATACATATCCAAATACATATTATATACATATTTCAAAACGACCGACCATATAGCAAGGGAGGTCTACAGAACACTCTGTAATATTTTACATGGGAAGAGGATCTGTAGAGTAGACATATATAATGTACAAATGAACCAGATTGTGTACCCCTAGGACAAACAATATTCTAGTCCTTACCCCGATTAAAAAAAATAACAAAAACAAGAAGTAATGAGACCTAAACTTATGGGGGTTTCTCCTGGCACATTCCATTCTAATTTACAACCTAGGAACACGACTTCCAGAAAGGCTCTGCTGCCCTAGTACTCAGATTTGGGAATGGAGAAATGCTGCCTCCTTGTGGCCATTTCCCACAACAGCAGCTTTCAACCCACTGCTAAAGGTCACTAAATATTCACCAACTTGCAATTCTGTAAATGACACCTGCCCTCCAAATAAATCCTGGGATCAAAAATGGAGCAAAAATTTCAAAAGAGGGCAACCTTCCAAGAAGACAATTTCAAGAGCTATGTGGTACTCACAGCTTTTCCTTTAAAGAGGAAAGAAAAGGTGTGGGAAAATGATATATTTTAGGAATTTTTAAAGACATGCAAACCCAAATTACAAAACCCTATCAGCTCACAGCAGTCAGAATGGCCATCAGCAAAAATGTTTCAAAAAATAAATGCTGAAGGGACTGTGGAGGAATGCGTACACTCGGCCCTAAGGGGGACGTGGTAAGAGCCACTAATGAAAACACAATGGAAGTGCCTTGAAAAGGTAAACACTGAGCTACCCGTCAATCAGTCATACCCACTGCTGGGCCTATCCCCTGAGAAAATGAGAATCAAAACGTCACAGGCTGGCAACCCTGCACTCCAGCCATATTGACCATAGCCAACATTTGGAAGCAATGAAAATGTCCATCAACAGAGGAACGCACCAAGAAGAACTGTTCCATGTACACAATGTAATATTGCTCCAATAATAAATATAAGGTAAATTTAAAAGACAAACATAAGTAAGGAGACATCAGCATTTGTGGGTTTCTTCAGGCACATTCCACTCTAATTTATAACCGAGGAACACCACTGGCCGGAAGGCCTGTTGCCCTAGTACCAGCATGGGGAACGTAGAAAGACTGCCACCCTCTGGCCGTTACCTGCAAACGCAGGTTTAAGCCTGTGCTAATGGTCACCGCAAAATGTCTTCAGGGAGGTAATGGCTAAAAAATTTTAAAATTATGACATACATACTTTAAGAAAACACTTTGAAGAACTAAGCGGTACTCACAGCCTGAAAAATGAAAAGGACCTGCCTTAAAGCTCAGTTTTAATGGATCATGAGACACATGCAAATTCAGCCACAAAGACGTATCAGCTCACACCAGTCAGAATAACCATCAGTAAAAAACCACAAAGAATAAATGCTGAAGGTGCTGTGGAGAAATGCAAACCCTCCACTTTAAGTGGGATGTAACCTGGAGAGAGCCACTCATGAGAGCAGAGTGGAGGTGCCGTTAAAAGGTAAACATTGAGCTACCGTACGATCCAGAGGCTTATTCCTGGACCTATAACCTAAGAAGACAGAATTGGAAAGAAAGAGGCAGGCAAATCTGCATTGCACAGTATTACCATAGCCAAGATATGGAAGTCACCAAAAAGTCCACCGACAGATGGGTGGACAAAGAAGAACAGCTACATGTACAGATGGATTATGAGCTAGCGATAAAATGAAGCAATGCCATTTGCAGCACCATAGATGACTCTAGAAGTAATCACGCAACTTGGAGTAAGTGAGAAAGCGAAAGACACATATCCTATCATACCACATAGAGGTGTTACCTAAAAATTGATACAAACGAAGATACTTCCACAGAGAAAGGCAATCACAGATTCAGTACAAAAACTTAAGGTTCACCAAATGGAAAGGTGTGAGGATTGGGTACATTACCATACTGAGGTGAACAGAGATATACAAACACACGTGAAATATATAATCACCAAAGACCTACAGAATACCAAGAGAAGACTACTCAACATTGTGTCATAACCTACACGGGAAAAGATTCCAAAGAAGAATAGATATATGTATATGTGTGAAGGAACCACGTCTTGCACACCTAGACCAAACAAACCATTGTAATCGAATTTGCTGTGATAAAGAATAAAAATTTTGTTAAAAATACAAACAAGAAGGAATGACACATACACTTAAAGGGCTTTTTCCCGGCACATTCCATTGTACTTTACAACCTAGAACACGACTTCCATTAAGGCTCTGTTGCCCTAGTGACCAGATTTGGTAAAGGAGAAATGCTGCCCCCTTGTGGCCGTTTCCCGCAAGAGCAGCTTTAAACCCACAGCTACTGGTCACTTAAAATTCACAAGGGCTCAGGGCTGTAAAGGACACCTGCCGTCAAAAATTGTGCTCAGGTGGGGAATGGACAAAAGAAATTCAAAACAGGCAAATGTTTCAAGAAGATAGTATGCAGAGGTAAGTATTCCTCACTCTCTTTAAACAAAAAAACAGGAAAATGGGTAAAAGCTCAACCTCAGGAATGATTAGACTCATGCAATCTAATCAACCAAAAGGTTTCAACTCACACCTGTCGACTGACCGTCAGCAAAAAGTCTACCAACAATAAATGCTGACGGGGTTGTAGAGAACTGTGTAACCTCTAGGTGCTGGTGAGATGTAAAGTGGTTAACAGCCAGTAAGGAGTACCAAAAGGAACTGCGTTGAAAAGTGAAAATTGAGGTACCACTCAATGCAACAGGCACACCACTGGGCCTCTCACCTGAGAAGACCAGGATCGAAAAGACACAGGCTGCAAAGGCTGCACTGCAGCCTTATTCAAAATAGCCAAGATGGGAAGCAACCAAAATGTCCATCAACAGGTGAATGGATAAAGAAGAAGGAGTCCATGTACACAGTGGAATATGAGCCATGGAAAACAATGAAACACTGCTCTTTGAGGCACCAGAGATGAGCCTGGAGATAATCACAAAACATGAGGTAAGTCGGAAAGCAAAAGACCTATATCCTATGATATCCCTTAGAGGCGTTATCTAATCACTGACACAAATGAACATATTTCCACAGAGAAAGACACTCACAGACTTAGAAAACCAACTATGCTCATCTAAAAGGAAAGGTGGGGGGAATGGATAAATGAGATTAGTGTTACTATACATATCCAAATACATATTATATACATATTTCAAAACGACCGACCATATAGCAAGGGAGGTCTACAGAACACTCTGTAATATTTTACATGGGAAGAGGATCTGTAGAGTAGACATATATAATGTACAATTGAACCAGATTGTGTACCCCTAGGACAAACAATATTCTAGTCCTTACCCCGATTAAAAAAATTAACAAAAACAAGAAGTAATGAGACCTAAACTTATGGGGGTTTCTCCTGGCACATTCCATTCTAATTTACAACCTAGGAACACGACTTCCAGAAAGGCTCTGCTGCCCTAGTACTCAGATTTGGGAATGGAGAAATGCTGCCTCCTTGTGGCCATTTCCCACAACAGCAGCTTTCAACCCACTGCTAAAGGTCACTAAATATTCACCAACTTGCCATTCTGTAAATGACACCTGCCCTCCAAATAAATCCTGGGATCAAAAATGGAGCAAAAATTTCAAAAGAGGGCAAACTTCCAAGAAGACAATTTCAAGAGCTATGTGGTACTCACAGCTTTTCCTTTAAAGAAGAGGAAAGAAAAAGGTGTGGGAAAATGATATATTTTAGGAATTTTTAAAGACATGCAAACCCAAATTACAAAAACCTATCAGCTCACAGCAGTCAGAATGGCCATCAGCAAAAATGTTTCAAAAAATAAATGCTGAAGGGACTGTGGAGGAATGCGTACACTCGGCCCTAAGGGGGACGTGGTAAGAGCCACTAATGAAAACACGATGGAAGTGCCTTGAAAAGGTAAACACTGAGCTACCCGTCAATCAGTCATACCCACTGCTGGGCCTATCCCCTGAGAAAATGAGAATCAAAACGTCACAGGCTGGCAATCCTGCACTCCAGCCATATTGACCATAGCCAACATTTGGAAGCAATGAAAATGTCCATCAACAGAGGAACGCACCAAGAAGAACTGTTCCATGTACACAATGTAATATTGCTCCAATAATAAATATAAGGTAAATTTAAAAGACAAACATAAGTAAGGAGACATCAGCATTTGTGGGTTTCTTCAGGCACATTCCACTCTAATTTATAACCGAGGAACACCACTGGCCGGAAGGCCTGTTGCCCTAGTACCAGCATGGGGAACGTAGAAAGACTGCCACCCTCTGGCCGTTACCTGCAAACGCAGGTTTAAGCCTGTGCTAATGGTCACCGCAAAATGTCTTCAGGGAGGTAATGGCCAAAAAATTTTAAAATTATGACATACATACTTTAAGAAAACACTTTGAAGAACTAAGCGGTACTCACAGCCTGAAAAATGAAAAGGACCTGCCTTAAAGCTCAGTTTTAATGGATCATGAGAAACATGCAAATTCAGCCACAAAGACGTATCAGCTCACACCAGTCAGAATAACCATCAGTAAAAAACCACAAAGAATAAATCCTGAAGGTGCTGTGGAGAAATGCAAACCCTCCACTTTAAGTGGGATGTAACCTGGAGAGAGCCACTCATGAGAGCAGAGTGGAGGTGTCGTTAAAAGGTAAACATTGAGCTACCGTACGATCCAGAGGCTTATTCATGGACCTATAACCTAGGAAGACAGAATTGGAAAGAAAGAGGCAGGCAAATCTGCATTGCACAGTATTACCATAGCCAAGATATGGAAGTCACCAAAAAGTCCACCGACAGATGGGTGGACAAAGAAGAACTGCTACATGTACAGATGGATTATGAGCTAGCGATAAAATGAAGCAATGCCATTTGCAGCACCATAGATGACTCTAGAAGTAATCACGCAACTTGGAGTAAGTGAGAAAACGAAAGACACATATCCTATCATACCACATAGAGGTGTTACCTAAAAATTGATACAAACGAAGATACTTCCACAGAGAAAGGCAATCACAGATTCAGTACAAAAACTTAAGGTTCACCAAATGGAAAGGTGTGAGGATTGGGTACATTACCATATTGAGGTGAACAGAGATATACAAACACACGTGAAATATATAATCACCAAAGACCTACAGAATACCAAGAGAAGACTACTCAACATTGTGTCATAACCTACACGGGAAAAGATTCCAAAGAAGAATAGATATATGTATATGTGTGAAGGAACCACGTCTTGCACACCTAGACCAAACAAACCATTGTAATCGAATTTGCTGTGATAAAGAATAAAAATTTTGTTAAAAATACAAACAAGAAGGAATGACACATACACTTAAAGGGCTTTTTCCCGGCACATTCCATTGTACTTTACAACCTAGAACACGACTTCCATTAAGGCTCTGTTGCCCTAGTGACCAGATTTGGTAAAGGAGAAATGCTGCCCCCTTGTGGCCGTTTCCCGCAAGAGCAGCTTTAAACCCACAGCTACTGGTCACTTAAAATTCACAAGGGCTCAGGGCTGTAAAGGACACCTGCCGTCAAAAATTGTGCTCAGGTGGGGAATGGACAAAAGAAATTCAAAACAGGCGAATGTTTCAAGAAGATAGTATGCAGAGGTAAGTATTCCTCACTCTCTTTAAACAAAAAAACAGGAAAATGGGTAAAAGCTCAACCTCAGGAATGATTAGACTCATGCAATCTAATCAACCAAAAGGTTTCAACTCACACCTGTCGACTGACCGTCAGCAAAAAGTCTACCAACAATAAATGCTGACGGGGTTGTAGAGAACTGTGTAACCTCTAGGTGCTGGTGAGATGTAAAGTGGTTAACAGCCAGTAAGGAGTACCAAAAGGAACTGCGTTGAAAAGTGAAAATTGAGGTACCACTCAATGCAACAGGCACACCACTGGGCCTCTCACCTGAGAAGACCAGGATCGAAAAGACACAGGCTGCAAAGGCTGCACTGCAGCCTTATTCAAAATAGCCAAGATGGGAAGCAACCAAAATGTCCATCAACAGGTGAATGGATAAAGAAGAAGGAGTCCATGTACACAATGGAATATTAGCCATGGAAAACAATGAAACACTGCTCTTTGAGGCACCAGAGATGAGCCTGGAGATAATCACAAAACATGAGGTAAGTCGGAAAGCAAAAGACCTATATCCTATGATATCCCTTAGAGGCGTTATCTAATCACTGACACAAATGAACATATTTCCACAAAGAAAGACACTCACAGACTTAGAAAACCAACTATGCTCATCTAAAAGGAAAGGTGGGGGGAATGGATAAATGAGATTAGTGTTACTATACATATCCAAATACATATTATATACATATTTCAAAACGACCGACCATATAGCAAGGGAGGTCTACAGAACACTCTGTAATATTTTACATGGGAAGAGGATCTGTAGAGTAGACATATATAATGTACAAATGAACCAGATTGTGTACCCGTAGGACAAACAATATTCTAGTCCTTACCCCGATTAAAAAAATTAACAAAAACAAGAAGTAATGAGACCTAAACTTATGGGGGTTTCTCCTGGCACATTCCATTCTAATTTACAACCTAGGAACACGACTTCCAGAAAGGCTCTGCTGCCCTAGTACTCAGATTTGGGAATGGAGAAATGCTGCCTCCTTGTGGCCATTTCCCACAACAGCAGCTTTCAACCCACTGCTAAAGGTCACTAAATATTCACCAACTTGCAATTCTGTAAATGACACCTGCCCTCCAAATAAATCCTGGGATCAAAAATGGAGCAAAAATTTCAAAAGAGGGCAACCTTCCAAGAAGACAATTTCAAGAGCTATGTTGTACTCACAGCTTTTCCTTTAAAGAGGAAAGAAAAGGTGTGGGAAAATGATATATTTTAGGAATTTTTAAAGACATGCAAACCCAAATTACAAAACCCTATCAGCTCACAGCAGTCAGAATGGCCATCAGCAAAAATGTTTCAAAAAATAAATGCTGAAGGGACTGTGGAGGAATGCGTACACTCGGCCCTAAGGGGGACGTGGTAAGAGCCACTAATGAAAACACAATGGAAGTGCCTTGAAAAGGTAAACACTGAGCTACCCGTCAATCAGTCATACCCACTGCTGGGCCTATCCCCTGAGAAAATGAGAATCAAAACGTCACAGGCTGGCAACCCTGCACTCCAGCCATATTGACCATAGCCAACATTTGGAAGCAATGAAAATGTCCATCAACAGAGGAACGCACCAAGAAGAACTGTTCCATGTACACAATGTAATATTGCTCCAATAATAAATATAAGGTAAATTTAAAAGACAAACATAAGTAAGGAGACATCAGCATTTGTGGGTTTCTTCAGGCACATTCCACTCTAATTTATAACCGAGGAACACCACTGGCCGGAAGGCCTGTTGCCCTAGTACCAGCAGGGGGAACGTAGAAAGACTGCCACCCTCTGGCCGTTACCTGCAAACGTAGGTTTAAGCCTGTGCTAATGGTCACCGCAAAATGTCTTCAGGGAGGTAATGGCCAAAAAATTTTAAAATTATGACATACATACTTTAAGAAAACACTTTGAAGAACTAAGCGGTACTCACAGCCTGAAAAATGAAAAGGACCTGCCTTAAAGCTCAGTTTTAATGGATCATGAGACACATGCAAATTCAGCCACAAAGACGTATCAGCTCACACCAGTCAGAATAACCATCAGTAAAAAACCACAAAGAATAAATGCTGAAGGTGCTGTGGAGAAATGCAAACCCTCCACTTTAAGTGGGATGTAACCTGGAGAGAGCCACTCATGAGAGCAGAGTGGAGGTGCCGTTAAAAGGTAAACATTGAGCTACCGTACGATCCAGAGGCTTATTCCTGGACCTATAACCTAAGAAGACAGAATTGGAAAGAAAGAGGCAGGCAAATCTGCATTGCACAGTATTACCATAGCCAAGATATGGAAGTCACCAAAAAGTCCACCGACAGATGGGTGGACAAAGAAGAACTGCTACATGTACAGATGGATTATGAGCTAGCGATAAAATGAAGCAATGCCATTTGCAGCACCATAGATGACTCTAGAAGTAATCACGCAACTTGGAGTAAGTGAGAAAACGAAAGACACATATCCTATCATACCACATAGAGGTGTTACCTAAAAATTGATACAAACGAAGATACTTCCACAGAGAAAGGCAATCACAGATTCAGTACAAAAACTTAAGGTTCACCAAATGGAAAGGTGTGAGGATTGGGTACATTACCATATTGAGGTGAACAGAGATATACAAACACACGTGAAATATATAATCACCAAAGACCTACAGAATACCAAGAGAAGACTACTCAACATTGTGTCATAACCTACACGGGAAAAGATTCCAAAGAAGAATAGATATATGTATATGTGTGAAGGAACCATGTCTTGCACACCTAGACAAAACAAACCATTGTAATCGAATTTGCTGTGATAAAGAATAAAAATTTTGTTAAAAATACAAACAAGAAGGAATGACACATACACTTAAAGGGCTTTTTCCCGGCACATTCCATTGTACTTTACAACCTAGAACACGACTTCCATTAAGGCTCTGTTTCCCTAGTGACCAGATTTGGTAAAGGAGAAATGCTTCCCCCTTGTGGCCGTTTCCCGCAAGAGCAGCTTTAAACCCACAGCTACTGGTCACTTAAAATTCACAAGGGCTCAGGGCTGTAAAGGACACCTGCCGTCAAAAATTGTGCTCAGGTGGGGAATGGACAAAAGAAATTCAAAACAGGCGAATGTTTCAAGAAGATAGTATGCAGAGGTAAGTATTCCTCACTCTCTTTAAACAAAAAAACAGGAAAATGGGTAAAAGCTCAACCTCAGGAATGATTAGACTCATGCAATCTAATCAACCAAAAGGTTTCAACTCACACCTGTCGACTGACCGTCAGCAAAAAGTCTACCAACAATAAATGCTGACGGGGTTGTAGAGAACTGTGTAACCTCTAGGTGCTGGTGAGATGTAAAGTGGTTAACAGCCAGTAAGGAGTACCAAAAGGAACTGCGTTGAAAAGTGAAAATTGAGGTACCACTCAATGCAACAGGCACACCACTGGGCCTCTCACCTGAGAAGACCAGGATCGAAAAGACACAGGCTGCAAAGGCTGCACTGCAGCCTTATTCAAAATAGCCAAGATGGGAAGCAACCAAAATGTCCATCAACAGGTGAATGGATAAAGAAGAAGGAGTCCATGTACACAGTGGAATATTAGCCATGGAAAACAATGAAACACTGCTCTTTGAGGCACCAGAGATGAGCCTGGAGATAATCACAAAACATGAGGTAAGTCGGAAAGCAAAAGACCTATATCCTATGATATCCCTTAGAGGCGTTATCTAATCACTGACACAAATGAACATATTTCCACAGAGAAAGACACTCACAGACTTAGAAAACCAACTATGCTCATCTAAAAGGAAAGGTGGGGGGAATGGATAAATGAGATTAGTGTTACTATACATATCCAAATACATATTATATACATATTTCAAAACGACCGACCATATAGCAAGGGAGGTCTACAGAACACTCTGTAATATTTTACATGGGAAGAGGATCTGTAGAGTAGACATATATAATGTACAATTGAACCAGATTGTGTACCCCTAGGACAAACAATATTCTAGTCCTTACCCCGATTAAAAAAATTAACAAAAACAAGAAGTAATGAGACCTAAACTTATGGGGGTTTCTCCTGGCACATTCCATTCTAATTTACAACCTAGGAACACGACTTCCAGAAAGGCTCTGCTGCCCTAGTACTCAGATTTGGGAATGGAGAAATGCTGCCTCCTTGTGGCCATTTCCCACAACAGCAGCTTTCAACCCACTGCTAAAGGTCACTAAATATTCACCAACTTGCCATTCTGTAAATGACACCTGCCCTCCAAATAAATCCTGGGATCAAAAATGGAGCAAAAATTTCAAAAGAGGGCAACCTTCCAAGAAGACAATTTCAAGAGCTATGTGGTACTCACAGCTTTTCCTTTAAAGAAGAGGAAAGAAAAAGGTGTGGGAAAATGATATATTTTAGGAATTTTTAAAGACATGCAAACCCAAATTACAAAAACCTATCAGCTCACAGCAGTCAGAATGGCCATCAGCAAAAATGTTTCAAAAAATAAATGCTGAAGGGACTGTGGAGGAATGCATATACTCGGCCCTAAGGGGGACGTGGTAAGAGCCACTAATGAAAACACAATGGAAGTGCCTTGAAAAGGTAAACACTGAGCTACCCGTCAATCAGTCATACCCACTGCTGGGCCTATCCCCTGAGAAAATGAGAATCAAAACGTCACAGGCTGGCAATCCTGCACTCCAGCCATATTGACCATAGCCAACATTTGGAAGCAATGAAAATGTCCATCAACAGAGGAACGCACCAAGAAGAACTGTTCCATGTACACAATGTAATATTGCTCCAATAATAAATATAAGGTAAATTTAAAAGACAAACATAAGTAAGGAGACATCAGCATTTGTGGGTTTCTTCAGGCACAATCCACTCTAATTTATAACCGAGGAACACCACTGGCCGGAAGGCCTGTTGCCCTAGTACCAGCATGGGGAACGTAGAAAGACTGCCACCCTCTGGCCGTTACCTGCAAACGCAGGTTTAAGCCTGTGCTAATGGTCACCGCAAAATGTCTTCAGGGAGGTAATGGCCAAAAAATTTTAAAATTATGACATACATACTTTAAGAAAACACTTTGAAGAACTAAGCGGTACTCACAGCCTGAAAAATGAAAAGGACCTGCCTTAAAGCTCAGTTTTAATGGATCATGAGAAACATGCAAATTCAGCCACAAAGACGTATCAGCTCACACCAGTCAGAATAACCATCAGTAAAAAACCACAAAGAATAAATCCTGAAGGTGCTGTGGAGAAATGCAAACCCTCCACTTTAAGTGGGATGTAACCTGGAGAGAGCCACTCATGAGAGCAGAGTGGAGGTGCCGTTAAAAGGTAAACATTGAGCTACCGTACGATCCAGAGGCTTATTCCTGGACCTATAACCTAGGAAGACAGAATTGGAAAGAAAGAGGCAGGCAAATCTGCATTGCACAGTATTACCATAGCCAAGATATGGAAGTCACCAAAAAGTCCACCGACAGATGGGTGGACAAAGAAGAACTGCTACATGTACAGATGGATTATGAGCTAGCGATAAAATGAAACAATGCCATTTGCAGAACCATAGATGACTCTAGAAGTAATCACGCAACTTGGAGTAAGTGAGAAAGCGAAAGACACATATCCTATCATACCACATAGAGGTGTTACCTAAAAATTGATACAAACGAAGATACTTCCACAGAGAAAGGCAATCACAGATTCAGTACAAAAACTTAAGGTTCACCAAATGGAAAGGTGTGAGGATTGGGTACATTACCATATTGAGGTGAACAGAGATATACAAACACACGTGAAATATATAATCACCAAAGACCTACAGAATACCAAGAGAAGACTACTCAACATTGTGTCATAACCTACACGGGAAAAGATTCCAAAGAAGAATAGATATATGTATATGTGTGAAGGAACCACATCTTGCACACCTAGACCAAACAAACCATTGTAATCGAATTTGCTGTGATAAAGAATAAAAATTTTGTTAAAAATACAAACAAGAAGGAATGACACATACACTTAAAGGGCTTTTTCCCGGCACATTCCATTGTACTTTACAACCTAGAACACGACTTCCATTAAGGCTCTGTTTCCCTAGTGACCAGATTTGGTAAAGGAGAAATGCTGCCCCTTGTGGCCGTTTCCCGCAAGAGCAGCTTTAAACCCACAGCTACTGGTCACTTAAAATTCACAAGGGCTCAGGGCTGTAAAGGACACCTGCCGTCAAAAATTGTGCTCAGGTGGGGAATGGACAAAAGAAATTCAAAACAGGCGAATGTTTCAAGAAGATAGTATGCAGAGGTAAGTATTCCTCACTCTCTTTAAACAAAAAAACAGGAAAATGGGTAAAAGCTCAACCTCAGGAATGATTAGACTCATGCAATCTAATCAACCAAAAGGTTTCAACTCACACCTGTCGACTGACCGTCAGCAAAAAGTCTACCAACAATAAATGCTGACGGGGTTGTAGAGAACTGTGTAACCTCTAGGTGCTGGTGAGATGTAAAGTGGTTAACAGCCAGTAAGGAGTACCAAAAGGAACTGCGTTGAAAAGTGAAAATTGAGGTACCACTCAATGCAACAGGCACACCACTGGGCCTCTCACCTGAGAAGACCAGGATCGAAAAGACACAGGCTGCAAAGGCTGCACTGCAGCCTTATTCAAAATAGCCAAGATGGGAAGCAACCAAAATGTCCATCAACAGGTGAATGGATAAAGAAGAAGGAGTCCATGTACACAATGGAATATTAGCCATGGAAAACAATGAAACACTGCTCTTTGAGGCACCAGAGATGAGCCTGGCGATAATCACAAAACATGAGGTAAGTCGGAAAGCAAAAGACCTATATCCTATGATATCCCTTAGAGGCGTTATCTAATCACTGACACAAATGAACATATTTCCACAGAGAAAGACACTCACAGACTTAGAAAACCAACTATGCTCATCTAAAAGGAAAGGTGGGGGGAATGGATAAATGAGATTAGTGTTACTATACATATCCAAATACATATTATATACATATTTCAAAACGACCGACCATATAGCAAGGGAGGTCTACAGAACACTCTGTAATATTTTACATGGGAAGAGGATCTGTAGAGTAGACATATATAATGTACAAATGAACCAGATTGTGTACCCCTAGGACAAACAATATTCTAGTCCTTACCCCGATTAAAAAAATTAACAAAAACAAGAAGTAATGAGACCTAAACTTATGGGGGTTTCTCCTGGCACATTCCATTCTAATTTACAACCTAGGAACACGACTTCCAGAAAGGCTCTGCTGCCCTAGTACTCAGATTTGGGAATGGAGAAATGCTGCCTCCTTGTGGCCATTTCCCACAACAGCAGCTTTCAACCCACTGCTAAAGGTCACTAAATATTCACCAACTTGCCATTCTGTAAATGACACCTGCCCTCCAAATAAATCCTGGGATCAAAAATGGAGCAAAAATTTCAAAAGAGGGCAACCTTCCAAGAAGACAATTTCAAGAGCTATGTGGTACTCACAGCTTTTCCTTTAAAGAAGAGGAAAGAAAAAGGTGTGGGAAAATGATATATTTTAGGAATTTTTAAAGACATGCAAACCCAAATTACAAAAACCTATCAGCTCACAGCAGTCAGAATGGCCATCAGCAAAAATGTTTCAAAAAATAAATGCTGAAGGGAATGTGGAGGAATGCGTACACTCGGCCCTAAGGGGGACGTGGTAAGAGCCACTAATGAAAACACAATGGAAGTGCCTTGAAAAGGTAAACACTGAGCTACCCGTCAATCAGTCATACCCACTGCTGGGCCTATCCCCTGAGAAAATGAGAATCAAAACGTCACAGGCTGGCAATCCTGCACTCCAGCCATATTGACCATAGCCAACATTTGGAAGCAATGAAAATGTCCATCAACAGAGGAACGCACCAAGAAGAACTCTTCCATGTACACAATGTAATATTGCTCCAATAATAAATATAAGGTAAATTTAAAAGACAAACATAAGTAAGGAGACATCAGCATTTGTGGGTTTCTTCAGGCACAATCCACTCTAATTTATAACCGAGGAACACCACTGGCCGGAAGGCCTGTTGCCCTAGTACCAGCATGGGGAACGTAGAAAGACTGCCACCCTCTGGCCGTTACCTGCAAACGCAGGTTTAAGCCTGTGCTAATGGTCACCGCAAAATGTCTTCAGGGAGGTAATGGCGAAAAAATTTTAAAATTATGACATACATACTTTAAGAAAACACTTTGAAGAACTAAGCTGTACTCACAGCCTGAAAAATGAAAAGGACCTGCCTTAAAGCTCAGTTTTAATGGATCATGAGACACATGCAAATTCAGCCAAAAAGACGTATCAGCTCACACCAGTCAGAATAACCATCAGTAAAAAACCACAAAGAATAAATGCTGAAGGTGCTGTGGAGAAATGCAAACCCTCCACTTTAAGTGGGATGTAACCTGGAGAGAGCCACTCATGAGAGCAGAGTGGAGGTGCCGTTAAAAGGTAAACATTGAGCTACCGTACGATCCAGAGGCTTATTCCTGGACCTATAACCTAAGAAGACAGAATTGGAAAGAAAGAGGCAGGCAAATCTGCATTGCACAGTATTACCATAGCCAAGATATGGAAGTCACCAAAAAGTCCACCGACAGATGGGTGGACAAAGAAGAACTGCTACATGTACAGATGGATTATGAGCTAGCGATAAAATGAAACAATGCCATTTGCAGCACCATAGATGACTCTAGAAGTAATCACGCAACTTGGAGTAAGTGAGAAAGCGAAAGACACATATCCTATCATACCACATAGAGGTGTTACCTAAAAATTGATACAAACGAAGATACTTCCACAGAGAAAGGCAATCACAGATTCAGTACAAAAACTTAAGGTTCACCAAATGGAAAGGTGTGAGGATTGGGTACATTACCATATTGAGGTGAACAGAGATATACAAACACACGTGAAATATATAATCACCAAAGACCTACAGAATACCAAGAGAAGACTACTCAACATTGTGTCATAACCTACACGGGAAAAGATTCCAAAGAAGAATAGATATATGTATATGTGTGAAGGAACCACATCTTGCACACCTAGACCAAACAAACCATTGTAATCGAATTTGCTGTGATAAAGAATAAAAATTTTGTTAAAAATACAAACAAGAAGGAATGACACATACACTTAAAGGGCTTTTTCCCGGCACATTCCATTGTAATTTACAACCTAGAACACGACTTCCATTAAGGCTCTGTTGCCCTAGTGACCAGATTTGGTAAAGGAGAAATGCTGCCCCCTTGTGGCCGTTTCCCGCAAGAGCAGCTTTAAACCCACAGCTACTGGTCACTTAAAATTCACAAGGGCTCAGGGCTGTAAAGGACACCTGCCGTCAAAAATTGTGCTCAGGTGGGGAATGGACAAAAGAAATTCAAAACAGGCGAATGTTTCAAGAAGATAGTATGCAGAGGTAAGTATTCCTCACTCTCTTTAAACAAAAAAACAGGAAAATGGGTAAAAGCTCAACCTCAGGAATGATTAGACTCATGCAATCTAATCAACCAAAAGGTTTCAACTCACACCTGTCGACTGACCGTCAGCAAAAAGTCTACCAACAATAAATGCTGACGGGGTTGTAGAGAACTGTGTAACCTCTAGGTGCTGGTGAGATGTAAAGTGGTTAACAGCCAGTAAGGAGTACCAAAAGGAACTGCGTTGAAAAGTGAAAATTGAGGTACCACTCAATGCAACAGGCACACCACTGGGCCTCTCACCTGAGAAGACCAGGATCGAAAAGACACAGGCTGCAAAGGCTGCACTGCAGCCTTATTCAAAATAGCCAAGATGGGAAGCAACCAAAATGTCCATCAACAGGTGAATGGATAAAGAAGAAGGAGTCCATGTACACAATGGAATATTAGCCATGGAAAACAATGAAACACTGCTCTTTGAGGCACCAGAGATGAGCCTGGCGATAATCACAAAACATGAGGTAAGTCGGAAAGCAAAAGACCTATATCCTATGATATCCCTTAGAGGCGTTATCTAATCACTGACACAAATGAACATATTTCCACAGAGAAAGACACTCACAGACTTAGAAAACCAACTATGCTCATCTAAAAGGAAAGGTGGGGGGAATGGATAAATGAGATTAGTGTTACTATACATATCCAAATACATATTATATACATATTTCAAAACGACCGACCATATAGCAAGGGAGGTCTACAGAACACTCTGTAATATTTTACATGGGAAGAGGATCTGTAGAGTAGACATATATAATGTACAAATGAACCAGATTGTGTACCCCTAGGACAAACAATATTCTAGTCCTTACCCCGATTAAAAAAAATAACAAAAACAAGAAGTAATGAGACCTAAACTTATGGGGGTTTCTCCTGGCACATTCCATTCTAATTTACAACCTAGGAACACGACTTCCAGAAAGGCTCTGCTGCCCTAGTACTCAGATTTGGGAATGGAGAAATGCTGCCTCCTTGTGGCCATTTCCCACAACAGCAGCTTTCAACCCACTGCTAAAGGTCACTAAATATTCACCAACTTGCAATTCTGTAAATGACACCTGCCCTCCAAATAAATCCTGGGATCAAAAATGGAGCAAAAATTTCAAAAGAGGGCAACCTTCCAAGAAGACAATTTCAAGAGCTATGTGGTACTCACAGCTTTTCCTTTAAAGAGGAAAGAAAAGGTGTGGGAAAATGATATATTTTAGGAATTTTTAAAGACATGCAAACCCAAATTACAAAACCCTATCAGCTCACAGCAGTCAGAATGGCCATCAGCAAAAATGTTTCAAAAAATAAATGCTGAAGGGACTGTGGAGGAATGCGTACACTCGGCCCTAAGGGGGACGTGGTAAGAGCCACTAATGAAAACACAATGGAAGTGCCTTGAAAAGGTAAACACTGAGCTACCCGTCAATCAGTCATACCCACTGCTGGGCCTATCCCCTGAGAAAATGAGAATCAAAACGTCACAGGCTGGCAACCCTGCACTCCAGCCATATTGACCATAGCCAACATTTGGAAGCAATGAAAATGTCCATCAACAGAGGAACGCACCAAGAAGAACTGTTCCATGTACACAATGTAATATTGCTCCAATAATAAATATAAGGTAAATTTAAAAGACAAACATAAGTAAGGAGACATCAGCATTTGTGGGTTTCTTCAGGCACATTCCACTCTAATTTATAACCGAGGAACACCACTGGCCGGAAGGCCTGTTGCCCTAGTACCAGCATGGGGAACGTAGAAAGACTGCCACCCTCTGGCCGTTACCTGCAAACGCAGGTTTAAGCCTGTGCTAATGGTCACCGCAAAATGTCTTCAGGGAGGTAATGGCTAAAAAATTTTAAAATTATGACATACATACTTTAAGAAAACACTTTGAAGAACTAAGCGGTACTCACAGCCTGAAAAATGAAAAGGACCTGCCTTAAAGCTCAGTTTTAATGGATCATGAGACACATGCAAATTCAGCCACAAAGACGTATCAGCTCACACCAGTCAGAATAACCATCAGTAAAAAACCACAAAGAATAAATGCTGAAGGTGCTGTGGAGAAATGCAAACCCTCCACTTTAAGTGGGATGTAACCTGGAGAGAGCCACTCATGAGAGCAGAGTGGAGGTGCCGTTAAAAGGTAAACATTGAGCTACCGTACGATCCAGAGGCTTATTCCTGGACCTATAACCTAAGAAGACAGAATTGGAAAGAAAGAGGCAGGCAAATCTGCATTGCACAGTATTACCATAGCCAAGATATGGAAGTCACCAAAAAGTCCACCGACAGATGGGTGGACAAAGAAGAACAGCTACATGTACAGATGGATTATGAGCTAGCGATAAAATGAAGCAATGCCATTTGCAGCACCATAGATGACTCTAGAAGTAATCACGCAACTTGGAGTAAGTGAGAAAGCGAAAGACACATATCCTATCATACCACATAGAGGTGTTACCTAAAAATTGATACAAACGAAGATACTTCCACAGAGAAAGGCAATCACAGATTCAGTACAAAAACTTAAGGTTCACCAAATGGAAAGGTGTGAGGATTGGGTACATTACCATACTGAGGTGAACAGAGATATACAAACACACGTGAAATATATAATCACCAAAGACCTACAGAATACCAAGAGAAGACTACTCAACATTGTGTCATAACCTACACGGGAAAAGATTCCAAAGAAGAATAGATATATGTATATGTGTGAAGGAACCACGTCTTGCACACCTAGACCAAACAAACCATTGTAATCGAATTTGCTGTGATAAAGAATAAAAATTTTGTTAAAAATACAAACAAGAAGGAATGACACATACACTTAAAGGGCTTTTTCCCGGCACATTCCATTGTACTTTACAACCTAGAACACGACTTCCATTAAGGCTCTGTTTCCCTAGTGACCAGATTTGGTAAAGGAGAAATGCTGCCCCCTTGTGGCCGTTTCCCGCAAGAGCAGCTTTAAACCCACAGCTACTGGTCACTTAAAATTCACAAGGGCTCAGGGCTGTAAAGGACACCTGCCGTCAAAAATTGTGCTCAGGTGGGGAATGGACAAAAGAAATTCAAAACAGGCGAATGTTTCAAGAAGATAGTATGCAGAGGTAAGTATTCCTCACTCTCTTTAAACAAAAAAACAGGAAAATGGGTAAAAGCTCAACCTCAGGAATGATTAGACTCATGCAATCTAATCAACCAAAAGGTTTCAACTCACACCTGTCGACTGACCGTCAGCAAAAAGTCTACCAACAATAAATGCTGACGGGGTTGTAGAGAACTGTGTAACCTCTAGGTGCTGGTGAGATGTAAAGTGGTTAACAGCCAGTAAGGAGTACCAAAAGGAACTGCGTTGAAAAGTGAAAATTGAGGTACCACTCAATGCAACAGGCACACCACTGGGCCTCTCACCTGAGAAGACCAGGATCGAAAAGACACAGGCTGCAAAGGCTGCACTGCAGCCTTATTCAAAATAGCCAAGATGGGAAGCAACCAAAATGTCCATCAACAGGTGAATGGATAAAGAAGAAGGAGTCCATGTACACAGTGGAATATGAGCCATGGAAAACAATGAAACACTGCTCTTTGAGGCACCAGAGATGAGCCTGGAGATAATCACAAAACATGAGGTAAGTCGGAAAGCAAAAGACCTATATCCTATGATATCCCTTAGAGGCGTTATCTAATCACTGACACAAATGAACATATTTCCACAGAGAAAGACACTCACAGACTTAGAAAACCAACTATGCTCATCTAAAAGGAAAGGTGGGGGGAATGGATAAATGAGATTAGTGTTACTATACATATCCAAATACATATTATATACATATTTCAAAACGACCGACCATATAGCAAGGGAGGTCTACAGAACACTCTGTAATATTTTACATGGGAAGAGGATCTGTAGAGTAGACATATATAATGTACAATTGAACCAGATTGTGTACCCCTAGGACAAACAATATTCTAGTCCTTACCCCGATTAAAAAAATTAACAAAAACAAGAAGTAATGAGACCTAAACTTATGGGGGTTTCTCCTGGCACATTCCATTCTAATTTACAACCTAGGAACACGACTTCCAGAAAGGCTCTGCTGCCCTAGTACTCAGATTTGGGAATGGAGAAATGCTGCCTCCTTGTGGCCATTTCCCACAACAGCAGCTTTCAACCCACTGCTAAAGGTCACTAAATATTCACCAACTTGCCATTCTGTAAATGACACCTGCCCTCCAAATAAATCCTGGGATCAAAAATGGAGCAAAAATTTCAAAAGAGGGCAAACTTCCAAGAAGACAATTTCAAGAGCTATGTGGTACTCACAGCTTTTCCTTTAAAGAAGAGGAAAGAAAAAGGTGTGGGAAAATGATATATTTTAGGAATTTTTAAAGACATGCAAACCCAAATTACAAAAACCTATCAGCTCACAGCAGTCAGAATGGCCATCAGCAAAAATGTTTCAAAAAATAAATGCTGAAGGGACTGTGGAGGAATGCGTACACTCGGCCCTAAGGGGGACGTGGTAAGAGCCACTAATGAAAACACGATGGAAGTGCCTTGAAAAGGTAAACACTGAGCTACCCGTCAATCAGTCATACCCACTGCTGGGCCTATCCCCTGAGAAAATGAGAATCAAAACGTCACAGGCTGGCAATCCTGCACTCCAGCCATATTGACCATAGCCAACATTTGGAAGCAATGAAAATGTCCATCAACAGAGGAACGCACCAAGAAGAACTGTTCCATGTACACAATGTAATATTGCTCCAATAATAAATATAAGGTAAATTTAAAAGACAAACATAAGTAAGGAGACATCAGCATTTGTGGGTTTCTTCAGGCACATTCCACTCTAATTTATAACCGAGGAACACCACTGGCCGGAAGGCCTGTTGCCCTAGTACCAGCATGGGGAACGTAGAAAGACTGCCACCCTCTGGCCGTTACCTGCAAACGCAGGTTTAAGCCTGTGCTAATGGTCACCGCAAAATGTCTTCAGGGAGGTAATGGCCAAAAAATTTTAAAATTATGACATACATACTTTAAGAAAACACTTTGAAGAACTAAGCGGTACTCACAGCCTGAAAAATGAAAAGGACCTGCCTTAAAGCTCAGTTTTAATGGATCATGAGAAACATGCAAATTCAGCCACAAAGACGTATCAGCTCACACCAGTCAGAATAACCATCAGTAAAAAACCACAAAGAATAAATCCTGAAGGTGCTGTGGAGAAATGCAAACCCTCCACTTTAAGTGGGATGTAACCTGGAGAGAGCCACTCATGAGAGCAGAGTGGAGGTGTCGTTAAAAGGTAAACATTGAGCTACCGTACGATCCAGAGGCTTATTCATGGACCTATAACCTAGGAAGACAGAATTGGAAAGAAAGAGGCAGGCAAATCTGCATTGCACAGTATTACCATAGCCAAGATATGGAAGTCACCAAAAAGTCCACCGACAGATGGGTGGACAAAGAAGAACTGCTACATGTACAGATGGATTATGAGCTAGCGATAAAATGAAGCAATGCCATTTGCAGCACCATAGATGACTCTAGAAGTAATCACGCAACTTGGAGTAAGTGAGAAAACGAAAGACACATATCCTATCATACCACATAGAGGTGTTACCTAAAAATTGATACAAACGAAGATACTTCCACAGAGAAAGGCAATCACAGATTCAGTACAAAAACTTAAGGTTCACCAAATGGAAAGGTGTGAGGATTGGGTACATTACCATATTGAGGTGAACAGAGATATACAAACACACGTGAAATATATAATCACCAAAGACCTACAGAATACCAAGAGAAGACTACTCAACATTGTGTCATAACCTACACGGGAAAAGATTCCAAAGAAGAATAGATATATGTATATGTGTGAAGGAACCACGTCTTGCACACCTAGACCAAACAAACCATTGTAATCGAATTTGCTGTGATAAAGAATAAAAATTTTGTTAAAAATACAAACAAGAAGGAATGACACATACACTTAAAGGGCTTTTTCCCGGCACATTCCATTGTACTTTACAACCTAGAACACGACTTCCATTAAGGCTCTGTTGCCCTAGTGACCAGATTTGGTAAAGGAGAAATGCTGCCCCCTTGTGGCCGTTTCCCGCAAGAGCAGCTTTAAACCCACAGCTACTGGTCACTTAAAATTCACAAGGGCTCAGGGCTGTAAAGGACACCTGCCGTCAAAAATTGTGCTCAGGTGGGGAATGGACAAAAGAAATTCAAAACAGGCGAATGTTTCAAGAAGATAGTATGCAGAGGTAAGTATTCCTCACTCTCTTTAAACAAAAAAACAGGAAAATGGGTAAAAGCTCAACCTCAGGAATGATTAGACTCATGCAATCTAATCAACCAAAAGGTTTCAACTCACACCTGTCGACTGACCGTCAGCAAAAAGTCTACCAACAATAAATGCTGACGGGGTTGTAGAGAACTGTGTAACCTCTAGGTGCTGGTGAGATGTAAAGTGGTTAACAGCCAGTAAGGAGTACCAAAAGGAACTGCGTTGAAAAGTGAAAATTGAGGTACCACTCAATGCAACAGGCACACCACTGGGCCTCTCACCTGAGAAGACCAGGATCGAAAAGACACAGGCTGCAAAGGCTGCACTGCAGCCTTATTCAAAATAGCCAAGATGGGAAGCAACCAAAATGTCCATCAACAGGTGAATGGATAAAGAAGAAGGAGTCCATGTACACAATGGAATATTAGCCATGGAAAACAATGAAACACTGCTCTTTGAGGCACCAGAGATGAGCCTGGAGATAATCACAAAACATGAGGTAAGTCGGAAAGCAAAAGACCTATATCCTATGATATCCCTTAGAGGCGTTATCTAATCACTGACACAAATGAACATATTTCCACAAAGAAAGACACTCACAGACTTAGAAAACCAACTATGCTCATCTAAAAGGAAAGGTGGGGGGAATGGATAAATGAGATTAGTGTTACTATACATATCCAAATACATATTATATACATATTTCAAAACGACCGACCATATAGCAAGGGAGGTCTACAGAACACTCTGTAATATTTTACATGGGAAGAGGATCTGTAGAGTAGACATATATAATGTACAAATGAACCAGATTGTGTACCCGTAGGACAAACAATATTCTAGTCCTTACCCCGATTAAAAAAATTAACAAAAACAAGAAGTAATGAGACCTAAACTTATGGGGGTTTCTCCTGGCACATTCCATTCTAATTTACAACCTAGGAACACGACTTCCAGAAAGGCTCTGCTGCCCTAGTACTCAGATTTGGGAATGGAGAAATGCTGCCTCCTTGTGGCCATTTCCCACAACAGCAGCTTTCAACCCACTGCTAAAGGTCACTAAATATTCACCAACTTGCAATTCTGTAAATGACACCTGCCCTCCAAATAAATCCTGGGATCAAAAATGGAGCAAAAATTTCAAAAGAGGGCAACCTTCCAAGAAGACAATTTCAAGAGCTATGTTGTACTCACAGCTTTTCCTTTAAAGAGGAAAGAAAAGGTGTGGGAAAATGATATATTTTAGGAATTTTTAAAGACATGCAAACCCAAATTACAAAACCCTATCAGCTCACAGCAGTCAGAATGGCCATCAGCAAAAATGTTTCAAAAAATAAATGCTGAAGGGACTGTGGAGGAATGCGTACACTCGGCCCTAAGGGGGACGTGGTAAGAGCCACTAATGAAAACACAATGGAAGTGCCTTGAAAAGGTAAACACTGAGCTACCCGTCAATCAGTCATACCCACTGCTGGGCCTATCCCCTGAGAAAATGAGAATCAAAACGTCACAGGCTGGCAACCCTGCACTCCAGCCATATTGACCATAGCCAACATTTGGAAGCAATGAAAATGTCCATCAACAGAGGAACGCACCAAGAAGAACTGTTCCATGTACACAATGTAATATTGCTCCAATAATAAATATAAGGTAAATTTAAAAGACAAACATAAGTAAGGAGACATCAGCATTTGTGGGTTTCTTCAGGCACATTCCACTCTAATTTATAACCGAGGAACACCACTGGCCGGAAGGCCTGTTGCCCTAGTACCAGCAGGGGGAACGTAGAAAGACTGCCACCCTCTGGCCGTTACCTGCAAACGTAGGTTTAAGCCTGTGCTAATGGTCACCGCAAAATGTCTTCAGGGAGGTAATGGCCAAAAAATTTTAAAATTATGACATACATACTTTAAGAAAACACTTTGAAGAACTAAGCGGTACTCACAGCCTGAAAAATGAAAAGGACCTGCCTTAAAGCTCAGTTTTAATGGATCATGAGACACATGCAAATTCAGCCACAAAGACGTATCAGCTCACACCAGTCAGAATAACCATCAGTAAAAAACCACAAAGAATAAATGCTGAAGGTGCTGTGGAGAAATGCAAACCCTCCACTTTAAGTGGGATGTAACCTGGAGAGAGCCACTCATGAGAGCAGAGTGGAGGTGCCGTTAAAAGGTAAACATTGAGCTACCGTACGATCCAGAGGCTTATTCCTGGACCTATAACCTAAGAAGACAGAATTGGAAAGAAAGAGGCAGGCAAATCTGCATTGCACAGTATTACCATAGCCAAGATATGGAAGTCACCAAAAAGTCCACCGACAGATGGGTGGACAAAGAAGAACTGCTACATGTACAGATGGATTATGAGCTAGCGATAAAATGAAGCAATGCCATTTGCAGCACCATAGATGACTCTAGAAGTAATCACGCAACTTGGAGTAAGTGAGAAAACGAAAGACACATATCCTATCATACCACATAGAGGTGTTACCTAAAAATTGATACAAACGAAGATACTTCCACAGAGAAAGGCAATCACAGATTCAGTACAAAAACTTAAGGTTCACCAAATGGAAAGGTGTGAGGATTGGGTACATTACCATATTGAGGTGAACAGAGATATACAAACACACGTGAAATATATAATCACCAAAGACCTACAGAATACCAAGAGAAGACTACTCAACATTGTGTCATAACCTACACGGGAAAAGATTCCAAAGAAGAATAGATATATGTATATGTGTGAAGGAACCATGTCTTGCACACCTAGACAAAACAAACCATTGTAATCGAATTTGCTGTGATAAAGAATAAAAATTTTGTTAAAAATACAAACAAGAAGGAATGACACATACACTTAAAGGGCTTTTTCCCGGCACATTCCATTGTACTTTACAACCTAGAACACGACTTCCATTAAGGCTCTGTTTCCCTAGTGACCAGATTTGGTAAAGGAGAAATGCTTCCCCCTTGTGGCCGTTTCCCGCAAGAGCAGCTTTAAACCCACAGCTACTGGTCACTTAAAATTCACAAGGGCTCAGGGCTGTAAAGGACACCTGCCGTCAAAAATTGTGCTCAGGTGGGGAATGGACAAAAGAAATTCAAAACAGGCGAATGTTTCAAGAAGATAGTATGCAGAGGTAAGTATTCCTCACTCTCTTTAAACAAAAAAACAGGAAAATGGGTAAAAGCTCAACCTCAGGAATGATTAGACTCATGCAATCTAATCAACCAAAAGGTTTCAACTCACACCTGTCGACTGACCGTCAGCAAAAAGTCTACCAACAATAAATGCTGACGGGGTTGTAGAGAACTGTGTAACCTCTAGGTGCTGGTGAGATGTAAAGTGGTTAACAGCCAGTAAGGAGTACCAAAAGGAACTGCGTTGAAAAGTGAAAATTGAGGTACCACTCAATGCAACAGGCACACCACTGGGCCTCTCACCTGAGAAGACCAGGATCGAAAAGACACAGGCTGCAAAGGCTGCACTGCAGCCTTATTCAAAATAGCCAAGATGGGAAGCAACCAAAATGTCCATCAACAGGTGAATGGATAAAGAAGAAGGAGTCCATGTACACAGTGGAATATTAGCCATGGAAAACAATGAAACACTGCTCTTTGAGGCACCAGAGATGAGCCTGGAGATAATCACAAAACATGAGGTAAGTCGGAAAGCAAAAGACCTATATCCTATGATATCCCTTAGAGGCGTTATCTAATCACTGACACAAATGAACATATTTCCACAGAGAAAGACACTCACAGACTTAGAAAACCAACTATGCTCATCTAAAAGGAAAGGTGGGGGGAATGGATAAATGAGATTAGTGTTACTATACATATCCAAATACATATTATATACATATTTCAAAACGACCGACCATATAGCAAGGGAGGTCTACAGAACACTCTGTAATATTTTACATGGGAAGAGGATCTGTAGAGTAGACATATATAATGTACAATTGAACCAGATTGTGTACCCCTAGGACAAACAATATTCTAGTCCTTACCCCGATTAAAAAAATTAACAAAAACAAGAAGTAATGAGACCTAAACTTATGGGGGTTTCTCCTGGCACATTCCATTCTAATTTACAACCTAGGAACACGACTTCCAGAAAGGCTCTGCTGCCCTAGTACTCAGATTTGGGAATGGAGAAATGCTGCCTCCTTGTGGCCATTTCCCACAACAGCAGCTTTCAACCCACTGCTAAAGGTCACTAAATATTCACCAACTTGCCATTCTGTAAATGACACCTGCCCTCCAAATAAATCCTGGGATCAAAAATGGAGCAAAAATTTCAAAAGAGGGCAACCTTCCAAGAAGACAATTTCAAGAGCTATGTGGTACTCACAGCTTTTCCTTTAAAGAAGAGGAAAGAAAAAGGTGTGGGAAAATGATATATTTTAGGAATTTTTAAAGACATGCAAACCCAAATTACAAAAACCTATCAGCTCACAGCAGTCAGAATGGCCATCAGCAAAAATGTTTCAAAAAATAAATGCTGAAGGGACTGTGGAGGAATGCATATACTCGGCCCTAAGGGGGACGTGGTAAGAGCCACTAATGAAAACACAATGGAAGTGCCTTGAAAAGGTAAACACTGAGCTACCCGTCAATCAGTCATACCCACTGCTGGGCCTATCCCCTGAGAAAATGAGAATCAAAACGTCACAGGCTGGCAATCCTGCACTCCAGCCATATTGACCATAGCCAACATTTGGAAGCAATGAAAATGTCCATCAACAGAGGAACGCACCAAGAAGAACTGTTCCATGTACACAATGTAATATTGCTCCAATAATAAATATAAGGTAAATTTAAAAGACAAACATAAGTAAGGAGACATCAGCATTTGTGGGTTTCTTCAGGCACAATCCACTCTAATTTATAACCGAGGAACACCACTGGCCGGAAGGCCTGTTGCCCTAGTACCAGCATGGGGAACGTAGAAAGACTGCCACCCTCTGGCCGTTACCTGCAAACGCAGGTTTAAGCCTGTGCTAATGGTCACCGCAAAATGTCTTCAGGGAGGTAATGGCAAAAAAATTTTAAAATTATGACATACATACTTTAAGAAAACACTTTGAAGAACTAAGCGGTACTCACAGCCTGAAAAATGAAAAGGACCTGCCTTAAAGCTCAGTTTTAATGGATCATGAGAAACATGCAAATTCAGCCACAAAGACGTATCAGCTCACACCAGTCAGAATAACCATCAGTAAAAAACCACAAAGAATAAATCCTGAAGGTGCTGTGGAGAAATGCAAACCCTCCACTTTAAGTGGGATGTAACCTGGAGAGAGCCACTCATGAGAGCAGAGTGGAGGTGCCGTTAAAAGGTAAACATTGAGCTACCGTACGATCCAGAGGCTTATTCCTGGACCTATAACCTAGGAAGACAGAATTGGAAAGAAAGAGGCAGGCAAATCTGCATTGCACAGTATTACCATAGCCAAGATATGGAAGTCACCAAAAAGTCCACCGACAGATGGGTGGACAAAGAAGAACTGCTACATGTACAGATGGATTATGAGCTAGCGATAAAATGAAACAATGCCATTTGCAGAACCATAGATGACTCTAGAAGTAATCACGCAACTTGGAGTAAGTGAGAAAGCGAAAGACACATATCCTATCATACCACATAGAGGTGTTACCTAAAAATTGATACAAACGAAGATACTTCCACAGAGAAAGGCAATCACAGATTCAGTACAAAAACTTAAGGTTCACCAAATGGAAAGGTGTGAGGATTGGGTACATTACCATATTGAGGTGAACAGAGATATACAAACACACGTGAAATATATAATCACCAAAGACCTACAGAATACCAAGAGAAGACTACTCAACATTGTGTCATAACCTACACGGGAAAAGATTCCAAAGAAGAATAGATATATGTATATGTGTGAAGGAACCACATCTTGCACACCTAGACCAAACAAACCATTGTAATCGAATTTGCTGTGATAAAGAATAAAAATTTTGTTAAAAATACAAACAAGAAGGAATGACACATACACTTAAAGGGCTTTTTCCCGGCACATTCCATTGTACTTTACAACCTAGAACACGACTTCCATTAAGGCTCTGTTTCCCTAGTGACCAGATTTGGTAAAGGAGAAATGCTGCCCCTTGTGGCCGTTTCCCGCAAGAGCAGCTTTAAACCCACAGCTACTGGTCACTTAAAATTCACAAGGGCTCAGGGCTGTAAAGGACACCTGCCGTCAAAAATTGTGCTCAGGTGGGGAATGGACAAAAGAAATTCAAAACAGGCGAATGTTTCAAGAAGATAGTATGCAGAGGTAAGTATTCCTCACTCTCTTTAAACAAAAAAACAGGAAAATGGGTAAAAGCTCAACCTCAGGAATGATTAGACTCATGCAATCTAATCAACCAAAAGGTTTCAACTCACACCTGTCGACTGACCGTCAGCAAAAAGTCTACCAACAATAAATGCTGACGGGGTTGTAGAGAACTGTGTAACCTCTAGGTGCTGGTGAGATGTAAAGTGGTTAACAGCCAGTAAGGAGTACCAAAAGGAACTGCGTTGAAAAGTGAAAATTGAGGTACCACTCAATGCAACAGGCACACCACTGGGCCTCTCACCTGAGAAGACCAGGATCGAAAAGACACAGGCTGCAAAGGCTGCACTGCAGCCTTATTCAAAATAGCCAAGATGGGAAGCAACCAAAATGTCCATCAACAGGTGAATGGATAAAGAAGAAGGAGTCCATGTACACAATGGAATATTAGCCATGGAAAACAATGAAACACTGCTCTTTGAGGCACCAGAGATGAGCCTGGAGATAATCACAAAACATGAGGTAAGTCGGAAAGCAAAATACCTATATCCTATGATATCCCTTAGAGGCGTTATCTAATCACTGACACAAATGAACATATTTCCACAGAGAAAGACACTCACAGACTTAGAAAACCAACTATGCTCATCTAAAAGGAAAGGTGGGGGGAATGGATAAATGAGATTAGTGTTACTATACATATCCAAATACATATTATATACATATTTCAAAACGACCGACCATATAGCAAGGGAGGTCTACAGAACACTCTGTAATATTTTACATGGGAAGAGGATCTGTAGAGTAGACATATATAATGTACAATTGAACAAGATTGTGTACCCCTAGGACAAACAATATTCTAGTCCTTACCCCGATTAAAAAAATTAACAAAAACAAGAAGTAATGAGACCTAAACTTATGGGGGTTTCTCCTGGCACATTCCATTCTAATTTACAACCTAGGAACACGACTTCCAGAAAGGCTCTGCTGCCCTAGTACTCAGATTTGGGAATGGAGAAATGCTGCCTCCTTGTGGCCATTTCCCACAACAGCAGCTTTCAACCCACTGCTAAAGGTCACTAAATATTCACCAACTTGCCATTCTGTAAATGACACCTGCCCTCCAAATAAATCCTGGGATCAAAAATGGAGCAAAAATTTCAAAAGAGGGCAACCTTCCAAGAAGAGAATTTCAAGAGCTATGTGGTACTCACAGCTTTTCCTTTAAAGAAGAGGAAAGAAAAAGGTGTGGGAAAATGATATATTTTAGGAATTTTTAAAGACATGCAAACCCAAATTACAAAAACCTATCAGCTCACAGCAGTCAGAATGGCCATCAGCAAAAATGTTTCAAAAAATAAATGCTGAAGGGACTGTGGAGGAATGCATACACTCGGCCCTAAGGGGGACGTGGTAAGAGCCACTAATGAAAACACAATGGAAGTGCCTTGAAAAGGTAAACACTGAGCTACCCGTCAATCAGTCATACCCACTGCTGGGCCTATCCCCTGAGAAAATGAGAATCAAAACGTCACAGGCTGGCAATCCTGCACTCCAGCCATATTGACCATAGCCAACATTTGGAAGCAATGAAAATGTCCATCAACAGAGGAACGCACCAAGAAGAACTGTTCCATGTACACAATGTAATATTGCTCCAATAATAAATATAAGGTAAATTTAAAAGACAAACATAAGTAAGGAGACATCAGCATTTGTGGGTTTCTTCAGGCACAATCCACTCTAATTTATAACCGAGGAACACCACTGGCCGGAAGGCCTGTTGCCCTAGTACCAGCATGGGGAACGTAGAAAGACTGCCACCCTCTGGCCGTTACCTGCAAACGCAGGTTTAAGCCTGTGCTAATGGTCACCGCAAAATGTCTTCAGGGAGGTAATGGCGAAAAAATTTTAAAATTATGACATACATACTTTAAGAAAACACTTTGAAGAACTAAGCTGTACTCACAGCCTGAAAAATGAAAAGGACCTGCCTTAAAGCTCAGTTTTAATGGATCATGAGACACATGCAAATTCAGCCACAAAGACGTATCAGCTCACACCAGTCAGAATAACCATCAGTAAAAAACCACAAAGAATAAATGCTGAAGGTGCTGTGGAGAAATGCAAACCCTCCACTTTAAGTGGGATGTAACCTGGAGAGAGCCACTCATGAGAGCAGAGTGGAGGTGCCGTTAAAAGGTAAACATTGAGCTACCGTACGATCCAGAGGCTTATTCCTGGACCTATAACCTAAGAAGACAGAATTGGAACGAAAGAGGCAGGCAAATCTGCATTGCACAGTATTACCATAGCCAAGATATGGAAGTCACCAAAAAGTCCACCGACAGATGGGTGGACAAAGAAGATCTGCTACATGTACAGATGGATTATGAGCTAGCGATAAAATGAAACAATGCCATTTGCAGCACCATAGATGACTCTAGAAGTAATCACGCAACTTGGAGTAAGTGAGAAAGCGAAAGACACATATCCTATCATACCACATAGAGGTGTTACCTAAAAATTGATACAAACGAAGATACTTCCACAGAGAAAGGCAATCACAGATTCAGTACAAAAACTTAAGGTTCACCAAATGGAAAGGTGTGAGGATTGGGTACATTACCATATTGAGGTGAACAGAGATATACAAACACACGTGAAATATATAATCACCAAAGACCTACAGAATACCAAGAGAAGACTACTCAACATTGTGTCATAACCTACACGGGAAAAGATTCCAAAGAAGAATAGATATATGTATATGTGTGAAGGAACCACGTCTTGCACACCTAGACCAAACAAACCATTGTAATCGAATTTGCTGTGATAAAGAATAAAAATTTTGTTAAAAATACAAACAAGAAGGAATGACACATACACTTAAAGGGCTTTTTCCCGGCACATTCCATTGTACTTTACAACCTAGAACACGACTTCCATTAAGGCTCTGTTTCCCTAGTGACCAGATTTGGTAAAGGAGAAATGCTGCCCCCTTGTGGCCGTTTCCCGCAAGAGCAGCTTTAAACCCACAGCTACTGGTCACTTAAAATTCACAAGGGCTCAGGGCTGTAAAGGACACCTGCCGTCAAAAATTGTGCTCAGGTGGGGAATGGACAAAAGAAATTCAAAACAGGCGAATGTTTCAAGAAGATAGTATGCAGAGGTAAGTATTCCTCACTCTCTTTAAACAAAAAAACAGGAAAATGGGTAAAAGCTCAACCTCAGGAATGATTAGACTCATGCAATCTAATCAACCAAAAGGTTTCAACTCACACCTGTCGACTGACCGTCAGCAAAAAGTCTACCAACAATAAATGCTGACGGGGTTGTAGAGAACTGTGTAACCTCTAGGTGCTGGTGAGATGTAAAGTGGTTAACAGCCAGTAAGGAGTACCAAAAGGAACTGCGTTGAAAAGTGAAAATTGAGGTACCACTCAATGCAACAGGCACACCACTGGGCCTCTCACCTGAGAAGACCAGGATCGAAAAGACACAGGCTGCAAAGGCTGCACTGCAGCCTTATTCAAAATAGCCAAGATGGGAAGCAACCAAAATGTCCATCAACAGGTGAATGGATAAAGAAGAAGGAGTCCATGTACACAATGGAATATTAGCCATGGAAAACAATGAAACACTGCTCTTTGAGGCACCAGAGATGAGCCTGGAGATAATCACAAAACATGAGGTAAGTCGGAAAGCAAAAGACCTATATCCTATGATATCCCTTAGAGGCGTTATCTAATCACTGACACAAATGAACATATTTCCACAGAGAAAGACACTCACAGACTTAGAAAACCAACTATGCTCATCTAAAAGGAAAGGTGGGGGGAATGGATAAATGAGATTAGTGTTACTATACATATCCAAATACATATTATATACATATTTCAAAACGACCGACCATATAGCAAGGGAGGTCTACAGAACACTCTGTAATATTTTACATGGGAAGAGGATCTGTAGAGTAGACATATATAATGTACAAATGAACCAGATTGTGTACCCCTAGGACAAACAATATTCTAGTCCTTACCCCGATTAAAAAAATTAACAAAAACAAGAAGTAATGAGACCTAAACTTATGGGGGTTTCTCCTGGCACATTCCATTCTAATTTACAACCTAGGAACACGACTTCCAGAAAGGCTCTGCTGCCCTAGTACTCAGATTTGGGAATGGAGAAATGCTGCCTCCTTGTGGCCATTTCCCACAACAGCAGCTTTCAACCCACTGCTAAAGGTCACTAAATATTCACCAACTTGCCATTCTGTAAATGACACCTGCCCTCCAAATAAATCCTGGGATCAAAAATGGAGCAAAAATTTCAAAAGAGGGCAACCTTCCAAGAAGACAATTTCAAGAGCTATGTGGTACTCACAGCTTTTCCTTTAAAGAAGAGGAAAGAAAAAGGTGTGGGAAAATGATATATTTTAGGAATTTTTAAAGACATGCAAACCCAAATTACAAAACCCTATCAGCTCACAGCAGTCAGAATGGCCATCAGCAAAAATGTTTCAAAAAATAAATGCTGAAGGGACTGTGGAGGAATGCGTACACTCGGCCCTAAGGGGGACGTGGTAAGAGCCACTAAAGAAAACACAATGGAAGTGCCTTGAAAAGGTAAACACTGAGCTACCCGTCAATCAGTCATACCCACTGCTGGGCCTATCCCCTGAGAAAATGAGAATCAAAACGTCACAGGCTGGCAATCCTGCACTCCAGCCATATTGACCATAGCCAACATTTGGAAGCAATGAAAATGTCCATCAACAGAGGAACGCACCAAGAAGAACTCTTCCATGTACACAATGTAATATTGCTCCAATAATAAATATAAGGTAAATTTAAAAGACAAACATAAGTAAGGAGACATCAGCATTTGTGGGTTTCTTCAGGCATATTCCACTCTAATTTATAACCGAGGAACACCACTGGCCGGAAGGCCTGTTGCCCTAGTACCAGCATGGGGAACGTAGAAAGACTGCCACCCTCTGGCCGTTACCTGCAAACGCAGGTTTAAGCCTGTGCTAATGGTCACCGCAAAATGTCTTCAGGGAGGTAATGGCGAAAAAATTTTAAAATTATGACATACATACTTTAAGAAAACACTTTGAAGAACTAAGCGGTACTCACAGCCTGAAAAATGAAAAGGACCTGCCTTAAAGCTCAGTTTTAATGGATCATGAGACACATGCAAATTCAGCCACAAAGACGTATCAGCTCACACCAGTCAGAATAACCATCAGTAAAAAACCACAAAGAATAAATGCTGAAGGTGCTGTGGAGAAATGCAAACCCTCCACTTTAAGTGGGATGTAACCTGGAGAGAGCCACTCATGAGAGCAGAGTGGAGGTGCCGTTAAAAGGTAAACATTGAGCTACCGTACGATCCAGAGGCTTATTCCTGGACCTATAACCTAAGAAGACAGAATTGGAAAGAAAGAGGCAGGCAAATCTGCATTGCACAGTATTACCATAGCCAAGATATGGAAGTCACCAAAAAGTCCACCGACAGATGGGTGGACAAAGAAGAACTGCTACATGTACAGATGGATTATGAGCTAGCGATAAAATGAAGCAATGCCATTTGCAGCACCATAGATGACTCTAGAAGTAATCACGCAACTTGGAATAAGTGAGAAAACGAAAGACACATATCCTATCATACCACATAGAGGTGTTACCTAAAAATTGATACAAACGAAGATACTTCCACAGAGAAAGGCAATCACAGATTCAGTACAAAAACTTAAGGTTCACCAAATGGAAACGTGTGAGGATTGGGTACATTACCATATTGAGGTGAACAGAGATATACAAACACACGTGAAATATATAATCACCAAAGACCTACAGAATACCAAGAGAAGACTACTCAACATTGTATCATAACCTACACGGGAAGAGATTCCAAAGAAGAATAGATATATGTATATGTGTGAAGGAACCACGTCTTGCACACCTAGACCAAACAAACCATTGTAATCGAATTTGCTGTGATAAAGAATAAAAATTTTGTTAAAAATACAAACAAGAAGGAATGACACATACACTTAAAGGGCTTTTTCCCGGCACATTCCATTGTACTTTACAACCTAGAACACGACTTCCATTAAGGCTCTGTTGCCCTAGTGACCAGATTTGGTAAAGGAGAAATGCTGCCCCCTTGTGGCCGTTTCCCGCAAGAGCAGCTTTAAACCCACAGCTACTGGTCACTTAAAATTCACAAGGGCTCAGGGCTGTAAAGGACACCTGCCGTCAAAAATTGTGCTCAGGTGGGGAATGGACAAAAGAAATTCAAAACAGGCGAATGTTTCAAGAAGATAGTATGCAGAGGTAAGTATTCCTCACTCTCTTTAAACAAAAAAACAGGAAAATGGGTAAAAGCTCAACCTCAGGAATTATTAGACTCATGCAATCTAATCAACCAAAAGGTTTCAACTCACACCTGTCGACTGACCGTCAGCAAAAAGTCTACCAACAATAAATGCTGACGGGGTTGTAGAGAACTGTGTAACCTCTAGGTGCTGGTGGGAAGGAAAGTGGTTAACAGCCAATAATGACTACCGAAAGGAACTGCGTTGAAAAGTGAAAACTGAGGTACCATTCAATCCAGCAGGCACACCACTGGGCCTCTCACCTGAGAAGACCAGGATCGAAAAGACACAGGCTGCAAAGGCTGCACTGCAGCCTTATTCAAAATAGCCAAGATGGGAAGCAACCAAAATGTCCATCAACAGGTGAATGGATAAAGAAGAAGGAGTCCATGTACACAATGGAATATTAGCCATGGAAAACAATGAAACACTGCTCTTTGAGGCACCAGAGATGAGCCTGGAGATAATCACAAAACATGAGGTAAGTCGGAAAGCAAAAGACCTATATCCTATGATATCCCTTAGAGGCGTTATCTAATCACTGACACAAATGAACATATTTCCACAGAGAAAGACACTCACAGACTTAGAAAACCAACTATGCTCATCTAAAAGGAAAGGTGGGGGGAATGGATAAATGAGATTAGTGTTACTATACATATCCAAATACATATTATATACATATTTCAAAACGACCGACCATATAGCAAGGGAGGTCTACAGAACACTCTGTAATATTTTACATGGGAAGAGGATCTGTAGAGTAGACATATATAATGTACAAATGAACTAGATTGTGTACCCCTAGGACAAACAATATTCTAGTCCTTACCCCGATTAAAAAAAATAACAAAAACAAGAAGTAATGAGACCTATACTTATGGGGGTTTCTCCTGGCACATTCCATTCTAATTTACAACCTAGGAACACGACTTCCAGAAAGGCTCTGCTGCCCTAGTACTCAGATTTGGGAATGGAGAAATGCTGCCTCCTTGTGGCCATTTCCCACAACAGCAGCTTTCAACCCAGTGCTAAAGGTCACTAAATATTCACCAACTTGCCATTCTGTAAATGACACCTGCCCTCCAAATAAATCCTGGGATCAAAAATGGAGCAAAAATTTCAAAAGAGGGCAACCTTCCAAGAAGACAATTTCAAGAGCTATGTGGTACTCACAGCTTTTCCTTTAAAGAAGAGGAAAGAAAAAGGTGTGGGAAAATGATATATTTTAGGAATTTTTAAAGACATGCAAACCCAAATTACAAAACCCTATCAGCTCACAGCAGTCAGAATGGCCATCAGCAAAAATGTTTCAAAAAATAAATGCTGAAGGGACTGTGGAGGAATGCGTACACTCGGCCCTAAGGGGGACGTGGTAAGAGCCACTAATGAAAACACAATGGAAGTGCCTTGAAAAGGTAAACACTGAGCTACCCGTCAATCAGTCATACCCACTGCTGGGCCTATCCCCTGAGAAAATGAGAATCAAAACGTCACAGGCTGGCAATCCTGCACTCCAGCCATATTGACCATAGCCAACATTTGGAAGCAATGAAAATGTCCATCAACAGAGGAACGCACCAAGAAGAACTCTTCCATGTACACAATGTAATATTGCTCCAATAATAAATATAAGGTAAATTTAAAAGACAAACATAAGTAAGGAGACATCAGCATTTGTGGGTTTCTTCAGGCACAATCCACTCTAATTTATAACCGAGGAACACCACTGGCCGGAAGGCCTGTTGCCCTAGTACCAGCATGGGGAACGTAGAAAGACTGCCACCCTCTGGCCGTTACCTGCAAACGCAGGTTTAAGCCTGTGCTAATGGTCACCGCAAAATGTCTTCAGGGAGGTAATGGCGAAAAAATTTTAAAATTATGACATACATACTTTAAGAAAACACTTTGAAGAACTAAGCTGTACTCACAGCCTGAAAAATGAAAAGGACCTGCCTTAAAGCTCAGTTTTAATGGATCATGAGACACATGCAAATTCAGCCACAAAGACGTATCAGCTCACACCAGTCAGAATAACAATCAGTAAAAAACCACAAAGAATAAATGCTGAAGGTGCTGTGGAGAAATGCAAACCCTCCACTTTAAGTGGGATGTAACCTGGAGAGAGCCACTCATGAGAGCAGAGTGGAGGTGCCGTTAAAAGGTAAACATTGAGCTACCGTACGATCCAGAGGCTTATTCCTGGACCTATAACCTAAGAAGACAGAATTGGAAAGAAAGAGGCAGGCAAATCTGCATTGCACAGTATTACCATAGCCAAGATATGGAAGTCACCAAAAAGTCCACCGACAGATGGGTGGACAAAGAAGATCTGCTACATGTACAGATGGATTATGAGCTAGCGATAAAATGAAACAATGCCATTTGCAGCACCATAGATGACTCTAGAAGTAATCACGCAACTTGGAGTAAGTGAGAAAGCGAAAGACACATATCCTATCATACCACATAGAGGTGTTACCTAAAAATTGATACAAACGAAGATACTTCCACAGAGAAAGGCAATCACAGATTCAGTACAAAAACTTAAGGTTCACCAAATGGAAACGTGTGAGGATTGGGTACATTACCATATTGAGGTGAACAGAGATATACAAACACACGTGAAATATATAATCACCAAAGACCTACAGAATACCAAGAGAAGACTACTCAACATTGTGTCATAACCTACACGGGAAAAGATTCCAAAGAAGAATAGATATATGTATATGTGTGAAGGAACCTCGTCTTGCACACCTAGACCAAACAAACCATTGTAATCGAATTTGCTGTGATAAAGAATAAAAATTTTGTTAAAAATACAAACAAGAAGGAATGACACATACACTTAAAGGGCTTTTTCCCGGCACATTCCATTGTAATTTACAACCTAGAACACGACTTCCATTAAGGCTCTGTTGCCCTAGTGACCAGATTTGGTAAAGGAGAAATGCTGCCCCCTTGTGGCCGTTTCCCGCAAGAGCAGCTTTAAACCCACAGCTACTGGTCACTTAAAATTCACAAGGGCTCAGGGCTGTAAAGGACACCTGCCATCAAAAATTGTGCTCAGGTGGGGAATGGACAAAAGAAATTCAAAACAGGCGAATGTTTCAAGAAGATAGTATGCAGAGGTAAGTATTCCTCACTCTCTTTAAACAAAAAAACAGGAAAATGGGTAAAAGCTCAACCTCAGGAATTATTAGACTCATGCAATCTAATCAACCAAAAGGTTCCAACTCACACCTGTCGACTGACCGTCAGCAAAAAGTCTACCAACAATAAATGCTGACGGGGTTGTAGAGAACTGTGTAACCTCTAGGTGCTGGTGGGATGGAAAGTGGTTAACAGCCAATAATGACCACCGAAAGGAACTGCGTTGAAAAGTGAAAACTGAGGTACCATTCAATCCAGCAGGCACACCACTGGGCCTCTCACCTGAGAAGACCAGGATCGAAAAGACACAGGCTGCAAATGCTGCACTGCAGCCTTATTCAAAATAGCCAAGATGGGAAGCAACCAAAATGTCCATCAACAGGTGAATGGATAAAGAAGAAGGAGTCCATGTACACAATGGAATATTAGCCATGGAAAACAATGAAACACTGCTCTTTGAGGCACCAGAGATGAGCCTGGAGATAATCACAAAACATGAGGTAAGTCGGAAAGCAAAAGACCTATATCCTATGATATCCCTTAGAGGCGTTATCTAATCACTGACACAAATGAACATATTTCCACAGAGAAAGACACTCACAGACTTAGAAAACCAACTATGCTCATCTAAAAGGAAAGGTGGGGGGAATGGATAAATGAGATTAGTGTTACTATACATATCCAAATACATATTATATACATATTTCAAAACGACCGACCATATAGCAAGGGAGGTCTACAGAACACTCTGTAATATTTTACATGGGAAGAGGATCTGTAGAGTAGACATATATAATGTACAAATGAACCAGATTGTGTACCCCTAGGACAAACAATATTCTAGTCTTTACCCCGATTAAAAAAATTAACAAAAACAAGAAGTAATGAGACCTAAACTTATGGGGGTTTCTCCTGGCACATTCCATTCTAATTTACAACCTAGGAACACGACTTCCAGAAAGGCTCTGCTGCCCTAGTACTCAGATTTGGGAATGGAGAAATGCTGCCTCCTTGTGGCCATTTTCCACAACAGCAGCTTTCAACCCACTGCTAAAGGTCACTAAATATTCACCAACTTGCCATTCTGTAAATGACACCTGCCCTCCAAATAAATCCTGGGATCAAAAATGGAGCAAAAATTTCAAAAGAGGGCAACCTTCCAAGAAGACAATTTCAAGAGCTATGTGGTACTCACAGCTTTTCCTTTAAAGAAGAGGAAAGAAAAAGGTGTGGGAAAATGATATATTTTAGGAATTTTTAAAGACATGCAAACCCAAATTACAAAAACCTATCAGCTCACAGCAGTCAGAATGGCCATCAGCAAAAATGTTTCAAAAAATAAATGCTGAAGGGACTGTGGAGGAATGCGTACACTCGGCCCTAAGGGGGACGTGGTAAGAGCCACTAATGAAAACACAATGGAAGTGCCTTGAAAAGGTAAACACTGAGCTACCCGTCAATCAGTCATACCCACTGCTGGGCCTATCCCCTGAGAAAATGAGAATCAAAACGTCACAGGCTGGCAATCCTGCACTCCAGCCATATTGACCATAGCCAACATTTGGAAGCAATGAAAATGTCCATCAACAGAGGAACGCACCAAGAAGAACTCTTCCATGTACACAATGTAATATTGCTCCAATAATAAATATAAGGTAAATTTAAAAGACAAACATAAGTAAGGAGACATCAGCATTTGTGGGTTTCTTCAGGCACATTCCACTCTAATTTATAACCGAGGAACACCACTGGCCGGAAGGCCTGTTGCCCTAGTACCAGCATGGGGAACGTAGAAAGACCGCCACCCTCTGGCCGTTACCTGCAAACGCAGGTTTAAGCCTGTGCTAATGGTCACCGCAAAATGTCTTCAGGGAGGTAATGGCCAAAAAATTTTAAAATTATGACATACATACTTTAAGAAAACACTTTGAAGAACTAAGCGGTACTCACAGCCTGAAAAATGAAAAGGACCTGCCTTAAAGCTCAGTTTTAATGGATCATGAGACACATGCAAATTCAGCCACAAAGACGTATCAGCTCACACCAGTCAGAATAACCATCAGTAAAAAACCACAAAGAATAAATGCTGAAGGTGCTGTGGAGAAATGCAAACCCTCCACTTTAAGTGGGATGTAACCTGGAGAGAGCCACTCATGAGAGCAGAGTGGAGGTGCCGTTAAAAGGTAAACATTGAGCTACCGTACGATCCAGAGGCTTATTCCTGGACCTATAACCTAAGAAGACAGAATTGGAAAGAAAGAGGCAGGCAAATCTGCATTGCACAGTATTACCATAGCCAAGATATGGAAGTCACCAAAAAGTCCACCGACAGATGGGTGGACAAAGAAGATCTGCTACATGTACAGATGGATTATGAGCTAGCGATAAAATGAAACAATGCCATTTGCAGCACCATAGATGACTCTAGAAGTAATCACGCAACTTGGAGTAAGTGAGAAAGCGAAAGACACATATCCTATCATACCACAAAGAGGTGTTACCTAAAAATTGATACAAACGAAGATACTTCCACAGAGAAAGGCAATCACAGATTCAGTACAAAAACTTAAGGTTCACCAAATGGAAACGTGTGAGGATTGGGTACATTACCATATTGAGGTGAACAGAGATATACAAACACACGTGAAATATATAATCACCAAAGACCTACAGAATACCAAGAGAAGACTACTCAACATTGTGTCATAACCTACACGGGAAAAGATTCCAAAGAAGAATAGATATATGTATATGTGTGAAGGAACCACGTCTTGCACACCTAGACCAAACAAACCATTGTAATCGAATTTGCTGTGATAAAGAATAAAAATTTTGTTAAAAATACAAACAAGAAGGAATGACACATACACTTAAAGGGCTTTTTCCCGGCACATTCCATTGTACTTTACAACCTAGAACACGACTTCCATTAAGGCTCTGTTGCCCTAGTGACCAGATTTGGTAAAGGAGAAATGCTGCCCCCTTGTGGCCGTTTCCCGCAAGAGCAGCTTTAAACCCACAGCTACTGGTCACTTAAAATTCACAAGGGCTCAGGGCTGTAAAGGACACCTGCCGTCAAAAATTGTGCTCAGGTGGGGAATGGACAAAAGAAATTCAAAACAGGCGAATGTTTCAAGAAGATAGTATGCAGAGGTAAGTATTCCTCACTCTCTTTAAACAAAAAAACAGGAAAATGGGTAAAAGCTCAACCTCAGGAATTATTAGACTCATGCAATCTAATCAACCAAAAGGTTTCAACTCACACCTGTCGACTGACCGTCAGCAAAAAGTCTACCAACAATAAATGCTGACGGGGTTGTAGAGAACTGTGTAACCTCTAGGTGCTGGTGGGATGGAAAGTGGTTAACAGCCAATAATGACCACCGAAAGGAACTGCGTTGAAAAGTGAAAACTGAGGTACCATTCAATCCAGCAGGCACACCACTGGGCCTCTCACCTGAGAAGACCAGGATCGAAAAGACACAGGCTGCAAAGGCTGCACTGCAGCCTTATTCAAAATAGCCAAGATGGGAAGCAACCAAAATGTCCATCAACAGGTGAATGGATAAAGAAGAAGGAGTCCATGTACACAATGGAATATTAGCCATGGAAAACAATGAAACACTGCTCTTTGAGGCACCAGAGATGAGCCTGGAGATAATCACAAAACATGAGGTAAGTCGGAAAGCAAAAGACCTATATCCTATGATATCCCTTAGAGGCGTTATCTAATCACTGACACAAATGAACATATTTCCACAGAGAAAGACACTCACAGACTTAGAAAACCAACTATGCTCATCTAAAAGGAAAGGTGGGGGGAATGGATAAATGAGATTAGTGTTACTATACATATCCAAATACATATTATATACATATTTCAAAACGACCGACCATATAGCAAGGGAGGTCTACAGAACACTCTGTAATATTTTACATGGGAAGAGGATCTGTAGAGTAGACATATATAATGTACAAATGAACCAGATTGTGTACCCCTAGGACAAACAATATTCTAGTCCTTACCCCGATTAAAAAAAATAACAAAAACAAGAAGTAATGAGACCTAAACTTATGGGGGTTTCTCCTGGCACATTCCATTCTAATTTACAACCTAGGAACACGACTTCCAGAAAGGCTCTGCTGCCCTAGTACTCAGATTTGGGAATGGAGAAATGCTGCCTCCTTGTGGCCATTTCCCACAACAGCAGCTTTCAACCCACTGCTAAAGGTCACTAAATATTCACCAACTTGCCATTCTGTAAATGACACCTGCCCTCCAAATAAATCCTGGGATCAAATATGGAGCAAAAATTTCAAAAGAGGGCAACCTTCCAAGAAGACAATTTCAAGAGCTATGTGGTACTCACAGCTTTTCCTTTAAAGAGGAAAGAAAAGGTGTGGGAAAATGATATATTTTAGGAATTTTTAAAGACATGCAAACCCAAATTACAAAACCCTATCAGCTCACAGCAGTCAGAATGGCCATCAGCAAAAATGTTTCAAAAAATAAATGCTGAAGGGACTGTGGAGGAATGCGTACACTCGGCCCTAAGGGGGACGTGGTAAGAGCCACTAATGAAAACACAATGGAAGTGCCTTGAAAAGGTAAACACTGAGCTACCCGTCAATCAGTCATACCCACTGCTGGGCCTATCCCCTGAGAAAATGAGAATCAAAACGTCACAGGCTGGCAATCCTGCACTCCAGCCATATTGACCATAGCCAACATTTGGAAGCAATGAAAATGTCCATCAACAGAGGAACGCACCAAGAAGAACTGTTCCATGTACACAATGTAATATTGCTCCAATAATAAATATAAGGTAAATATAAAAGACAAACATAAGTAAGGAGACATCAGCATTTGTGGGTTTCTTCAGGCACAATTCACTCTAATTTATAACCGAGGAACACCACTGGCCGGAAGGCCTGTTGCCCTAGTACCAGCATGGGGAACGTAGAAAGACTGCCACCCTCTGGCCGTTACCTGCAAACGCAGGTTTAAGCCTGTGCTAATGGTCACCGCAAAATGTCTTCAGGGAGGTAATGGCGAAAAAATTTTAAAATTATGACATACATACTTTAAGAAAACACTTTGAAGAACTAAGCTGTACTCACAGCCTGAAAAATGAAAAGGACCTGCCTTAAAGCTCAGTTTTAATGGATCATGAGACACATGCAAATTCAGCCACAAAGACGTATCAACTCACACCAGTCAGAATAACCATCAGTAAAAAACCACAAAGAATAAATACTGAAGGTGCTGTGGAGAAATGCAAACCCTCCACTTTAAGTGGGATGTAACCTGGAGAGAGCCACTCATGAGAGCAGAGTGGAGGGGCCGTTAAAAGGTAAACATTGAGCTACCGTACGATCCAGAGGCTTATTCCTGGACCTATAACCTAAGAAGACAGAATTGGAAAGAAAGAGGCAGGCAAATCTGCATTGCACAGTATTACCATAGCCAAGATATGGAAGTCACCAAAAAGTCCACCGACAGATGGGTGGACAAAGAAGATCTGCTACATGTACAGATGGATTATGAGCTAGCGACAAAATGAAACAATGCCATTTGCAGCACCATAGATGACTCTAGAAGTAATCACGCAACTTGGAGTAAGTGAGAAAGCGAAAGACACATATCCTATCATACCACATAGAGGTGTTACCTAAAAATTGATACAAACGAAGATACTTCCACAGAGAAAGGCAATCACAGATTCAGTACAAAAACTTAAGGTTCACCAAATGGAAAGGTGTGAGGATTGGGTACATTACCATATTGAGGTGAACAGAGATATACAAACACACGTGAAATATATAATCACCAAAGACCTACAGAATACCAAGAGAAGACTACTCAACATTGTGTCATAACCTACACGGGAAAAGATTCCAAAGAAGAATAGATATATGTATATGTGTGAAGGAACCACGTCTTGCACACCTAGACCAAACAAACCATTGTAATCGAATTTGCTGTGATAAACAATAAAAATTTTGTTAAAAATACAAACAAGAAGGAATGACACATACACTTAAAGGGCTTTTTCCCGGCACATTCCATTGTAATTTACAACCTAGAACACGACTTCCATTAAGGCTCTGTTGCCCTAGTGACCAGATTTGGTAAAGGAGAAATGCTGCCCCCTTGTGGCCGTTTCCCGCAAGAGCAGCTTTAAACCCACAGCTACTGGTCACTTAAAATTCACAAGGGCTCAGGGCTGTAAAGGACACCTGCCGTCAAAAATTGTGCTCAGGTGGGGAATGGACAAAAGAAATTCAAAACAGGCGAATGTTTCAAGAAGATAGTATGCAGAGGTAACTATTCCTCACTCTCTTTAAACAAAAAAACAGGAAAATGGGTAAAAGCTCAACCTCAGGAATGATTAGACTCATGCAATCTAATCAACCAAAAGGTTTCAACTCACACCTGTCGACTGACCGTCAGCAAAAAGTCTACCAACAATAAATGCTGACGGGGTTGTAGAGAACTGTGTAACCTCTAGGTGCTGGTGGGATGGAAAGTGGTTAACAGCCAATAATGACCACCGAAAGGAACTGCGTTGAAAAGTGAAAACTGAGGTACCATTCAATCCAGCAGGCACACCACTGGGCCTCTCACCTGAGAAGACCAGGATCGAAAAGACACAGGCTGCAAATGCTGCACTGCAGCCTTATTCAAAATAGCCAAGATGGGAAGCAACCAAAATGTCCATCAACAGGTGAATGGATAAAGAAGAAGGAGTCCATGTACACAATGGAATATTAGCCATGGAAAACAATGAAACACTGCTCTTTGAGGCACCAGAGATGAGCCTGGAGATAATCACAAAACATGAGGTAAGTCGGAAAGCAAAAGACCTATATCCTATGATATCCCTTAGAGGCGTTATCTAATCACTGACACAAATGAACATATTTCCACAGAGAAAGACACTCACAGACTTAGAAAACCAACTATGCTCATCTAAAAGGAAAGGTGGGGGGAATGGATAAATGAGATTAGTGTTACTATACATATCCAAATACATATTATATACATATTTCAAAACGACCGACCATATAGCAAGGGAGGTCTACAGAACACTCTGTAATATTTTACATGGGAAGAGGATCTGTAGAGTAGACATATATAATGTACAAATGAACCAGATTGTGTACCCCTAGGACAAACAATATTCTAGTCCTTACCCCGATTAAAAAAATTAACAAAAACAAGAAGTAATGAGACCTAAACTTATGGGGGTTTCTCCTGGCACATTCCATTCTAATTTACAACCTAGGAACACGACTTCCAGAAAGGCTCTGCTGCCCTAGTACTCAGATTTGGGAATGGAGAAATGCTGCCTCCTTGTGGCCATTTCCCACAACAGCAGCTTTCAACCCACTGCTAAAGGTCACTAAATATTCACCAACTTGCCATTCTGTAAATGACACCTGCCCTCCAAATAAATCCTGGGATCAAAAATGGAGCAAAAATTTCAAAAGAGGGCAACCTTCCAAGAAGACAATTTCAAGAGCTATGTGGTACTCACAGCTTTTCCTTTAAAGAAGAGGAAAGAAAAAGGTGTGGGAAAATGATATATTTTAGGAATTTTTAAAGACATGCAAACCCAAATTACAAAAACCTATCAGCTCACAGCAGTCAGAATGGCCATCAGCAAAAATGTTTCAAAAAATAAATGCTGAAGGGACTGTGGAGGAATGCGTACACTCGGCCCTAAGGGGGACGTGGTAAGAGCCACTAATGAAAACACAATGGAAGTGCCTTGAAAAGGTAAACACTGAGCTACCCGTCAATCAGTCATACCCACTGCTGGGCCTATCCCCTGAGAAAATGAGAATCAAAACGTCACAGGCTGGCAATCCTGCACTCCAGCCATATTGACCATAGCCAACATTTGGAAGCAATGAAAATGTCCATCAACAGAGGAACGCACCAAGAAGAACTGTTCCATGTACACAATGTAATATTGCTCCAATAATAAATATAAGGTAAATTTAAAAGACAAACATAAGTAAGGAGACATCAGCATTTGTGGGTTTCTTCAGGCACAATCCACTCTAATTTATAACCGAGGAACACCACTGGCCGGAAGGCCTGTTGCCCTAGTACCAGCATGGGGAACGTAGAAAGACCGCCACCCTCTGGCCGTTACCTGCAAACGCAGGTTTAAGCCTGTGCTAATGGTCACCGCAAAATGTCTTCAGGGAGGTAATGGCGAAAAAATTTTAAAATTATGACATACATACTTTAAGAAAACACTTTGAAGAACTAAGCTGTACTCACAGCCTGAAAAATGAAAAGGACCTGCCTTAAAGCTCAGTTTTAATGGATCATGAGACACATGCAAATTCAGCCAAAAAGACGTATCAGCTCACACCAGTCAGAATAACCATCAGTAAAAAACCACAAAGAATAAATGCTGAAGGTGCTGTGGAGAAATGCAAACCCTCCACTTTAAGTGGGATGTAACCTGGAGAGAGCCACTCATGAGAGCAGAGTGGAGGTGCCGTTAAAAGGTAAACATTGAGCTACCGTACGATCCAGAGGCTTATTCCTGGACCTATAACCTAAGAAGACAGAATTGGAAAGAAAGAGGCAGGCAAATCTGCATTGCACAGTATTACCATAGCCAAGATATGGAAGTCACCAAAAAGTCCACCGACAGATGGGTGGACAAAGAAGAACTGCTACATGTACAGATGGATTATGAGCTAGCGATAAAATGAAACAATGCCATTTGCAGCACCATAGATGACTCTAGAAGTAATCACGCAACTTGGAGTAAGTGAGAAAGCGAAAGACACATATCCTATCATACCACATAGAGGTGTTACCTAAAAATTGATACAAACGAAGATACTTCCACAGAGAAAGGCAATCACAGATTCAGTACAAAAACTTAAGGTTCACCAAATGGAAAGGTGTGAGGATTGGGTACATTACCATATTGAGGTGAACAGAGATATACAAACACACGTGAAATATATAATCACCAAAGACCTACAGAATACCAAGAGAAGACTACTCAACATTGTGTCATAACCTACACGGGAAAAGATTCCAAAGAAGAATAGATATATGTATATGTGTGAAGGAACCACATCTTGCACACCTAGACCAAACAAACCATTGTAATCGAATTTGCTGTGATAAAGAATAAAAATTTTGTTAAAAATACAAACAAGAAGGAATGACACATACACTTAAAGGGCTTTTTCCCGGCACATTCCATTGTACTTTACAACCTAGAACACGACTTCCATTAAGGCTCTGTTGCCCTAGTGACCAGATTTGGTAAAGGAGAAATGCTGCCCCCTTGTGGCCGTTTCCCGCAAGAGCAGCTTTAAACCCACAGCTACTGGTCACTTAAAATTCACAAGGGCTCAGGGCTGTAAAGGACACCTGCCGTCAAAAATTGTGCTCAGGTGGGGAATGGACAAAAGAAATTCAAAACAGGCGAATGTTTCAAGAAGATAGTATGCAGAGGTAAGTATTCCTCACTCTCTTTAAACAAAAAAACAGGAAAATGGGTAAAAGCTCAACCTCAGGAATGATTAGACTCATGCAATCTAATCAACCAAAAGGTTTCAACTCACACCTGTCGACTGACCGTCAGCAAAAAGTCTACCAACAATAAATGCTGACGGGGTTGTAGAGAACTGTGTAACCTCTAGGTGCTGGTGAGATGTAAAGTGGTTAACAGCCAGTAAGGAGTACCAAAAGGAACTGCGTTGAAAAGTGAAAATTGAGGTACCACTCAATGCAACAGGCACACCACTGGGCCTCTCACCTGAGAAGACCAGGATCGAAAAGACACAGGCTGCAAAGGCTGCACTGCAGCCTTATTCAAAATAGCCAAGATGGGAAGCAACCAAAATGTCCATCAACAGGTGAATGGATAAAGAAGAAGGAGTCCATGTACACAATGGAATATTAGCCATGGAAAACAATGAAACACTGCTCTTTGAGGCACCAGAGATGAGCCTGGCGATAATCACAAAACATGAGGTAAGTCGGAAAGCAAAAGACCTATATCCTATGATATCCCTTAGAGGCGTTATCTAATCACTGACACAAATGAACATATTTCCACAGAGAAAGACACTCACAGACTTAGAAAACCAACTATGCTCATCTAAAAGGAAAGGTGGGGGGAATGGATAAATGAGATTAGTGTTACTATACATATCCAAATACATATTATATACATATTTCAAAACGACCGACCATATAGCAAGGGAGGTCTACAGAACACTCTGTAATATTTTACATGGGAAGAGGATCTGTAGAGTAGACATATATAATGTACAAATGAACCAGATTGTGTACCCCTAGGACAAACAATATTCTAGTCCTTACCCCGATTAAAAAAAATAACAAAAACAAGAAGTAATGAGACCTAAACTTATGGGGGTTTCTCCTGGCACATTCCATTCTAATTTACAACCTAGGAACACGACTTCCAGAAAGGCTCTGCTGCCCTAGTACTCAGATTTGGGAATGGAGAAATGCTGCCTCCTTGTGGCCATTTCCCACAACAGCAGCTTTCAACCCACTGCTAAAGGTCACTAAATATTCACCAACTTGCAATTCTGTAAATGACACCTGCCCTCCAAATAAATCCTGGGATCAAAAATGGAGCAAAAATTTCAAAAGAGGGCAACCTTCCAAGAAGACAATTTCAAGAGCTATGTGGTACTCACAGCTTTTCCTTTAAAGAGGAAAGAAAAGGTGTGGGAAAATGATATATTTTAGGAATTTTTAAAGACATGCAAACCCAAATTACAAAACCCTATCAGCTCACAGCAGTCAGAATGGCCATCAGCAAAAATGTTTCAAAAAATAAATGCTGAAGGGACTGTGGAGGAATGCGTACACTCGGCCCTAAGGGGGACGTGGTAAGAGCCACTAATGAAAACACAATGGAAGTGCCTTGAAAAGGTAAACACTGAGCTACCCGTCAATCAGTCATACCCACTGCTGGGCCTATCCCCTGAGAAAATGAGAATCAAAACGTCACAGGCTGGCAACCCTGCACTCCAGCCATATTGACCATAGCCAACATTTGGAAGCAATGAAAATGTCCATCAACAGAGGAACGCACCAAGAAGAACTGTTCCATGTACACAATGTAATATTGCTCCAATAATAAATATAAGGTAAATTTAAAAGACAAACATAAGTAAGGAGACATCAGCATTTGTGGGTTTCTTCAGGCACATTCCACTCTAATTTATAACCGAGGAACACCACTGGCCGGAAGGCCTGTTGCCCTAGTACCAGCATGGGGAACGTAGAAAGACTGCCACCCTCTGGCCGTTACCTGCAAACGCAGGTTTAAGCCTGTGCTAATGGTCACCGCAAAATGTCTTCAGGGAGGTAATGGCTAAAAAATTTTAAAATTATGACATACATACTTTAAGAAAACACTTTGAAGAACTAAGCGGTACTCACAGCCTGAAAAATGAAAAGGACCTGCCTTAAAGCTCAGTTTTAATGGATCATGAGACACATGCAAATTCAGCCACAAAGACGTATCAGCTCACACCAGTCAGAATAACCATCAGTAAAAAACCACAAAGAATAAATGCTGAAGGTGCTGTGGAGAAATGCAAACCCTCCACTTTAAGTGGGATGTAACCTGGAGAGAGCCACTCATGAGAGCAGAGTGGAGGTGCCGTTAAAAGGTAAACATTGAGCTACCGTACGATCCAGAGGCTTATTCCTGGACCTATAACCTAAGAAGACAGAATTGGAAAGAAAGAGGCAGGCAAATCTGCATTGCACAGTATTACCATAGCCAAGATATGGAAGTCACCAAAAAGTCCACCGACAGATGGGTGGACAAAGAAGAACAGCTACATGTACAGATGGATTATGAGCTAGCGATAAAATGAAGCAATGCCATTTGCAGCACCATAGATGACTCTAGAAGTAATCACGCAACTTGGAGTAAGTGAGAAAGCGAAAGACACATATCCTATCATACCACATAGAGGTGTTACCTAAAAATTGATACAAACGAAGATACTTCCACAGAGAAAGGCAATCACAGATTCAGTACAAAAACTTAAGGTTCACCAAATGGAAAGGTGTGAGGATTGGGTACATTACCATACTGAGGTGAACAGAGATATACAAACACACGTGAAATATATAATCACCAAAGACCTACAGAATACCAAGAGAAGACTACTCAACATTGTGTCATAACCTACACGGGAAAAGATTCCAAAGAAGAATAGATATATGTATATGTGTGAAGGAACCACGTCTTGCACACCTAGACCAAACAAACCATTGTAATCGAATTTGCTGTGATAAAGAATAAAAATTTTGTTAAAAATACAAACAAGAAGGAATGACACATACACTTAAAGGGCTTTTTCCCGGCACATTCCATTGTACTTTACAACCTAGAACACGACTTCCATTAAGGCTCTGTTTCCCTAGTGACCAGATTTGGTAAAGGAGAAATGCTGCCCCCTTGTGGCCGTTTCCCGCAAGAGCAGCTTTAAACCCACAGCTACTGGTCACTTAAAATTCACAAGGGCTCAGGGCTGTAAAGGACACCTGCCGTCAAAAATTGTGCTCAGGTGGGGAATGGACAAAAGAAATTCAAAACAGGCGAATGTTTCAAGAAGATAGTATGCAGAGGTAAGTATTCCTCACTCTCTTTAAACAAAAAAACAGGAAAATGGGTAAAAGCTCAACCTCAGGAATGATTAGACTCATGCAATCTAATCAACCAAAAGGTTTCAACTCACACCTGTCGACTGACCGTCAGCAAAAAGTCTACCAACAATAAATGCTGACGGGGTTGTAGAGAACTGTGTAACCTCTAGGTGCTGGTGAGATGTAAAGTGGTTAACAGCCAGTAAGGAGTACCAAAAGGAACTGCGTTGAAAAGTGAAAATTGAGGTACCACTCAATGCAACAGGCACACCACTGGGCCTCTCACCTGAGAAGACCAGGATCGAAAAGACACAGGCTGCAAAGGCTGCACTGCAGCCTTATTCAAAATAGCCAAGATGGGAAGCAACCAAAATGTCCATCAACAGGTGAATGGATAAAGAAGAAGGAGTCCATGTACACAGTGGAATATGAGCCATGGAAAACAATGAAACACTGCTCTTTGAGGCACCAGAGATGAGCCTGGAGATAATCACAAAACATGAGGTAAGTCGGAAAGCAAAAGACCTATATCCTATGATATCCCTTAGAGGCGTTATCTAATCACTGACACAAATGAACATATTTCCACAGAGAAAGACACTCACAGACTTAGAAAACCAACTATGCTCATCTAAAAGGAAAGGTGGGGGGAATGGATAAATGAGATTAGTGTTACTATACATATCCAAATACATATTATATACATATTTCAAAACGACCGACCATATAGCAAGGGAGGTCTACAGAACACTCTGTAATATTTTACATGGGAAGAGGATCTGTAGAGTAGACATATATAATGTACAATTGAACCAGATTGTGTACCCCTAGGACAAACAATATTCTAGTCCTTACCCCGATTAAAAAAATTAACAAAAACAAGAAGTAATGAGACCTAAACTTATGGGGGTTTCTCCTGGCACATTCCATTCTAATTTACAACCTAGGAACACGACTTCCAGAAAGGCTCTGCTGCCCTAGTACTCAGATTTGGGAATGGAGAAATGCTGCCTCCTTGTGGCCATTTCCCACAACAGCAGCTTTCAACCCACTGCTAAAGGTCACTAAATATTCACCAACTTGCCATTCTGTAAATGACACCTGCCCTCCAAATAAATCCTGGGATCAAAAATGGAGCAAAAATTTCAAAAGAGGGCAAACTTCCAAGAAGACAATTTCAAGAGCTATGTGGTACTCACAGCTTTTCCTTTAAAGAAGAGGAAAGAAAAAGGTGTGGGAAAATGATATATTTTAGGAATTTTTAAAGACATGCAAACCCAAATTACAAAAACCTATCAGCTCACAGCAGTCAGAATGGCCATCAGCAAAAATGTTTCAAAAAATAAATGCTGAAGGGACTGTGGAGGAATGCGTACACTCGGCCCTAAGGGGGACGTGGTAAGAGCCACTAATGAAAACACGATGGAAGTGCCTTGAAAAGGTAAACACTGAGCTACCCGTCAATCAGTCATACCCACTGCTGGGCCTATCCCCTGAGAAAATGAGAATCAAAACGTCACAGGCTGGCAATCCTGCACTCCAGCCATATTGACCATAGCCAACATTTGGAAGCAATGAAAATGTCCATCAACAGAGGAACGCACCAAGAAGAACTGTTCCATGTACACAATGTAATATTGCTCCAATAATAAATATAAGGTAAATTTAAAAGACAAACATAAGTAAGGAGACATCAGCATTTGTGGGTTTCTTCAGGCACATTCCACTCTAATTTATAACCGAGGAACACCACTGGCCGGAAGGCCTGTTGCCCTAGTACCAGCATGGGGAACGTAGAAAGACTGCCACCCTCTGGCCGTTACCTGCAAACGCAGGTTTAAGCCTGTGCTAATGGTCACCGCAAAATGTCTTCAGGGAGGTAATGGCCAAAAAATTTTAAAATTATGACATACATACTTTAAGAAAACACTTTGAAGAACTAAGCGGTACTCACAGCCTGAAAAATGAAAAGGACCTGCCTTAAAGCTCAGTTTTAATGGATCATGAGAAACATGCAAATTCAGCCACAAAGACGTATCAGCTCACACCAGTCAGAATAACCATCAGTAAAAAACCACAAAGAATAAATCCTGAAGGTGCTGTGGAGAAATGCAAACCCTCCACTTTAAGTGGGATGTAACCTGGAGAGAGCCACTCATGAGAGCAGAGTGGAGGTGTCGTTAAAAGGTAAACATTGAGCTACCGTACGATCCAGAGGCTTATTCATGGACCTATAACCTAGGAAGACAGAATTGGAAAGAAAGAGGCAGGCAAATCTGCATTGCACAGTATTACCATAGCCAAGATATGGAAGTCACCAAAAAGTCCACCGACAGATGGGTGGACAAAGAAGAACTGCTACATGTACAGATGGATTATGAGCTAGCGATAAAATGAAGCAATGCCATTTGCAGCACCATAGATGACTCTAGAAGTAATCACGCAACTTGGAGTAAGTGAGAAAACGAAAGACACATATCCTATCATACCACATAGAGGTGTTACCTAAAAATTGATACAAACGAAGATACTTCCACAGAGAAAGGCAATCACAGATTCAGTACAAAAACTTAAGGTTCACCAAATGGAAAGGTGTGAGGATTGGGTACATTACCATATTGAGGTGAACAGAGATATACAAACACACGTGAAATATATAATCACCAAAGACCTACAGAATACCAAGAGAAGACTACTCAACATTGTGTCATAACCTACACGGGAAAAGATTCCAAAGAAGAATAGATATATGTATATGTGTGAAGGAACCACGTCTTGCACACCTAGACCAAACAAACCATTGTAATCGAATTTGCTGTGATAAAGAATAAAAATTTTGTTAAAAATACAAACAAGAAGGAATGACACATACACTTAAAGGGCTTTTTCCCGGCACATTCCATTGTACTTTACAACCTAGAACACGACTTCCATTAAGGCTCTGTTGCCCTAGTGACCAGATTTGGTAAAGGAGAAATGCTGCCCCCTTGTGGCCGTTTCCCGCAAGAGCAGCTTTAAACCCACAGCTACTGGTCACTTAAAATTCACAAGGGCTCAGGGCTGTAAAGGACACCTGCCGTCAAAAATTGTGCTCAGGTGGGGAATGGACAAAAGAAATTCAAAACAGGCGAATGTTTCAAGAAGATAGTATGCAGAGGTAAGTATTCCTCACTCTCTTTAAACAAAAAAACAGGAAAATGGGTAAAAGCTCAACCTCAGGAATGATTAGACTCATGCAATCTAATCAACCAAAAGGTTTCAACTCACACCTGTCGACTGACCGTCAGCAAAAAGTCTACCAACAATAAATGCTGACGGGGTTGTAGAGAACTGTGTAACCTCTAGGTGCTGGTGAGATGTAAAGTGGTTAACAGCCAGTAAGGAGTACCAAAAGGAACTGCGTTGAAAAGTGAAAATTGAGGTACCACTCAATGCAACAGGCACACCACTGGGCCTCTCACCTGAGAAGACCAGGATCGAAAAGACACAGGCTGCAAAGGCTGCACTGCAGCCTTATTCAAAATAGCCAAGATGGGAAGCAACCAAAATGTCCATCAACAGGTGAATGGATAAAGAAGAAGGAGTCCATGTACACAATGGAATATTAGCCATGGAAAACAATGAAACACTGCTCTTTGAGGCACCAGAGATGAGCCTGGAGATAATCACAAAACATGAGGTAAGTCGGAAAGCAAAAGACCTATATCCTATGATATCCCTTAGAGGCGTTATCTAATCACTGACACAAATGAACATATTTCCACAAAGAAAGACACTCACAGACTTAGAAAACCAACTATGCTCATCTAAAAGGAAAGGTGGGGGGAATGGATAAATGAGATTAGTGTTACTATACATATCCAAATACATATTATATACATATTTCAAAACGACCGACCATATAGCAAGGGAGGTCTACAGAACACTCTGTAATATTTTACATGGGAAGAGGATCTGTAGAGTAGACATATATAATGTACAAATGAACCAGATTGTGTACCCGTAGGACAAACAATATTCTAGTCCTTACCCCGATTAAAAAAATTAACAAAAACAAGAAGTAATGAGACCTAAACTTATGGGGGTTTCTCCTGGCACATTCCATTCTAATTTACAACCTAGGAACACGACTTCCAGAAAGGCTCTGCTGCCCTAGTACTCAGATTTGGGAATGGAGAAATGCTGCCTCCTTGTGGCCATTTCCCACAACAGCAGCTTTCAACCCACTGCTAAAGGTCACTAAATATTCACCAACTTGCAATTCTGTAAATGACACCTGCCCTCCAAATAAATCCTGGGATCAAAAATGGAGCAAAAATTTCAAAAGAGGGCAACCTTCCAAGAAGACAATTTCAAGAGCTATGTTGTACTCACAGCTTTTCCTTTAAAGAGGAAAGAAAAGGTGTGGGAAAATGATATATTTTAGGAATTTTTAAAGACATGCAAACCCAAATTACAAAACCCTATCAGCTCACAGCAGTCAGAATGGCCATCAGCAAAAATGTTTCAAAAAATAAATGCTGAAGGGACTGTGGAGGAATGCGTACACTCGGCCCTAAGGGGGACGTGGTAAGAGCCACTAATGAAAACACAATGGAAGTGCCTTGAAAAGGTAAACACTGAGCTACCCGTCAATCAGTCATACCCACTGCTGGGCCTATCCCCTGAGAAAATGAGAATCAAAACGTCACAGGCTGGCAACCCTGCACTCCAGCCATATTGACCATAGCCAACATTTGGAAGCAATGAAAATGTCCATCAACAGAGGAACGCACCAAGAAGAACTGTTCCATGTACACAATGTAATATTGCTCCAATAATAAATATAAGGTAAATTTAAAAGACAAACATAAGTAAGGAGACATCAGCATTTGTGGGTTTCTTCAGGCACATTCCACTCTAATTTATAACCGAGGAACACCACTGGCCGGAAGGCCTGTTGCCCTAGTACCAGCAGGGGGAACGTAGAAAGACTGCCACCCTCTGGCCGTTACCTGCAAACGTAGGTTTAAGCCTGTGCTAATGGTCACCGCAAAATGTCTTCAGGGAGGTAATGGCCAAAAAATTTTAAAATTATGACATACATACTTTAAGAAAACACTTTGAAGAACTAAGCGGTACTCACAGCCTGAAAAATGAAAAGGACCTGCCTTAAAGCTCAGTTTTAATGGATCATGAGACACATGCAAATTCAGCCACAAAGACGTATCAGCTCACACCAGTCAGAATAACCATCAGTAAAAAACCACAAAGAATAAATGCTGAAGGTGCTGTGGAGAAATGCAAACCCTCCACTTTAAGTGGGATGTAACCTGGAGAGAGCCACTCATGAGAGCAGAGTGGAGGTGCCGTTAAAAGGTAAACATTGAGCTACCGTACGATCCAGAGGCTTATTCCTGGACCTATAACCTAAGAAGACAGAATTGGAAAGAAAGAGGCAGGCAAATCTGCATTGCACAGTATTACCATAGCCAAGATATGGAAGTCACCAAAAAGTCCACCGACAGATGGGTGGACAAAGAAGAACTGCTACATGTACAGATGGATTATGAGCTAGCGATAAAATGAAGCAATGCCATTTGCAGCACCATAGATGACTCTAGAAGTAATCACGCAACTTGGAGTAAGTGAGAAAACGAAAGACACATATCCTATCATACCACATAGAGGTGTTACCTAAAAATTGATACAAACGAAGATACTTCCACAGAGAAAGGCAATCACAGATTCAGTACAAAAACTTAAGGTTCACCAAATGGAAAGGTGTGAGGATTGGGTACATTACCATATTGAGGTGAACAGAGATATACAAACACACGTGAAATATATAATCACCAAAGACCTACAGAATACCAAGAGAAGACTACTCAACATTGTGTCATAACCTACACGGGAAAAGATTCCAAAGAAGAATAGATATATGTATATGTGTGAAGGAACCATGTCTTGCACACCTAGACAAAACAAACCATTGTAATCGAATTTGCTGTGATAAAGAATAAAAATTTTGTTAAAAATACAAACAAGAAGGAATGACACATACACTTAAAGGGCTTTTTCCCGGCACATTCCATTGTACTTTACAACCTAGAACACGACTTCCATTAAGGCTCTGTTTCCCTAGTGACCAGATTTGGTAAAGGAGAAATGCTTCCCCCTTGTGGCCGTTTCCCGCAAGAGCAGCTTTAAACCCACAGCTACTGGTCACTTAAAATTCACAAGGGCTCAGGGCTGTAAAGGACACCTGCCGTCAAAAATTGTGCTCAGGTGGGGAATGGACAAAAGAAATTCAAAACAGGCGAATGTTTCAAGAAGATAGTATGCAGAGGTAAGTATTCCTCACTCTCTTTAAACAAAAAAACAGGAAAATGGGTAAAAGCTCAACCTCAGGAATGATTAGACTCATGCAATCTAATCAACCAAAAGGTTTCAACTCACACCTGTCGACTGACCGTCAGCAAAAAGTCTACCAACAATAAATGCTGACGGGGTTGTAGAGAACTGTGTAACCTCTAGGTGCTGGTGAGATGTAAAGTGGTTAACAGCCAGTAAGGAGTACCAAAAGGAACTGCGTTGAAAAGTGAAAATTGAGGTACCACTCAATGCAACAGGCACACCACTGGGCCTCTCACCTGAGAAGACCAGGATCGAAAAGACACAGGCTGCAAAGGCTGCACTGCAGCCTTATTCAAAATAGCCAAGATGGGAAGCAACCAAAATGTCCATCAACAGGTGAATGGATAAAGAAGAAGGAGTCCATGTACACAGTGGAATATTAGCCATGGAAAACAATGAAACACTGCTCTTTGAGGCACCAGAGATGAGCCTGGAGATAATCACAAAATATGAGGTAAGTCGGAAAGCAAAAGACCTATATCCTATGATATCCCTTAGAGGCGTTATCTAATCACTGACACAAATGAACATATTTCCACAGAGAAAGACACTCACAGACTTAGAAAACCAACTATGCTCATCTAAAAGGAAAGGTGGGGGGAATGGATAAATGAGATTAGTGTTACTATACATATCCAAATACATATTATATACATATTTCAAAACGACCGACCATATAGCAAGGGAGGTCTACAGAACACTCTGTAATATTTTACATGGGAAGAGGATCTGTAGAGTAGACATATATAATGTACAATTGAACCAGATTGTGTACCCCTAGGACAAACAATATTCTAGTCCTTACCCCGATTAAAAAAATTAACAAAAACAAGAAGTAATGAGACCTAAACTTATGGGGGTTTCTCCTGGCACATTCCATTCTAATTTACAACCTAGGAACACGACTTCCAGAAAGGCTCTGCTGCCCTAGTACTCAGATTTGGGAATGGAGAAATGCTGCCTCCTTGTGGCCATTTCCCACAACAGCAGCTTTCAACCCACTGCTAAAGGTCACTAAATATTCACCAACTTGCCATTCTGTAAATGACACCTGCCCTCCAAATAAATCCTGGGATCAAAAATGGAGCAAAAATTTCAAAAGAGGGCAACCTTCCAAGAAGACAATTTCAAGAGCTATGTGGTACTCACAGCTTTTCCTTTAAAGAAGAGGAAAGAAAAAGGTGTGGGAAAATGATATATTTTAGGAATTTTTAAAGACATGCAAACCCAAATTACAAAAACCTATCAGCTCACAGCAGTCAGAATGGCCATCAGCAAAAATGTTTCAAAAAATAAATGCTGAAGGGACTGTGGAGGAATGCATATACTCGGCCCTAAGGGGGACGTGGTAAGAGCCACTAATGAAAACACAATGGAAGTGCCTTGAAAAGGTAAACACTGAGCTACCCGTCAATCAGTCATACCCACTGCTGGGCCTATCCCCTGAGAAAATGAGAATCAAAACGTCACAGGCTGGCAATCCTGCACTCCAGCCATATTGACCATAGCCAACATTTGGAAGCAATGAAAATGTCCATCAACAGAGGAACGCACCAAGAAGAACTGTTCCATGTACACAATGTAATATTGCTCCAATAATAAATATAAGGTAAATTTAAAAGACAAACATAAGTAAGGAGACATCAGCATTTGTGGGTTTCTTCAGGCACAATCCACTCTAATTTATAACCGAGGAACACCACTGGCCGGAAGGCCTGTTGCCCTAGTACCAGCATGGGGAACGTAGAAAGACTGCCACCCTCTGGCCGTTACCTGCAAACGCAGGTTTAAGCCTGTGCTAATGGTCACCGCAAAATGTCTTCAGGGAGGTAATGGCAAAAAAATTTTAAAATTATGACATACATACTTTAAGAAAACACTTTGAAGAACTAAGCGGTACTCACAGCCTGAAAAATGAAAAGGACCTGCCTTAAAGCTCAGTTTTAATGGATCATGAGAAACATGCAAATTCAGCCACAAAGACGTATCAGCTCACACCAGTCAGAATAACCATCAGTAAAAAACCACAAAGAATAAATCCTGAAGGTGCTGTGGAGAAATGCAAACCCTCCACTTTAAGTGGGATGTAACCTGGAGAGAGCCACTCATGAGAGCAGAGTGGAGGTGCCGTTAAAAGGTAAACATTGAGCTACCGTACGATCCAGAGGCTTATTCCTGGACCTATAACCTAGGAAGACAGAATTGGAAAGAAAGAGGCAGGCAAATCTGCATTGCACAGTATTACCATAGCCAAGATATGGAAGTCACCAAAAAGTCCACCGACAGATGGGTGGACAAAGAAGAACTGCTACATGTACAGATGGATTATGAGCTAGCGATAAAATGAAACAATGCCATTTGCAGAACCATAGATGACTCTAGAAGTAATCACGCAACTTGGAGTAAGTGAGAAAGCGAAAGACACATATCCTATCATACCACATAGAGGTGTTACCTAAAAATTGATACAAACGAAGATACTTCCACAGAGAAAGGCAATCACAGATTCAGTACAAAAACTTAAGGTTCACCAAATGGAAAGGTGTGAGGATTGGGTACATTACCATATTGAGGTGAACAGAGATATACAAACACACGTGAAATATATAATCACCAAAGACCTACAGAATACCAAGAGAAGACTACTCAACATTGTGTCATAACCTACACGGGAAAAGATTCCAAAGAAGAATAGATATATGTATATGTGTGAAGGAACCACATCTTGCACACCTAGACCAAACAAACCATTGTAATCGAATTTGCTGTGATAAAGAATAAAAATTTTGTTAAAAATACAAACAAGAAGGAATGACACATACACTTAAAGGGCTTTTTCCCGGCACATTCCATTGTACTTTACAACCTAGAACACGACTTCCATTAAGGCTCTGTTTCCCTAGTGACCAGATTTGGTAAAGGAGAAATGCTGCCCCTTGTGGCCGTTTCCCGCAAGAGCAGCTTTAAACCCACAGCTACTGGTCACTTAAAATTCACAAGGGCTCAGGGCTGTAAAGGACACCTGCCGTCAAAAATTGTGCTCAGGTGGGGAATGGACAAAAGAAATTCAAAACAGGCGAATGTTTCAAGAAGATAGTATGCAGAGGTAAGTATTCCTCACTCTCTTTAAACAAAAAAACAGGAAAATGGGTAAAAGCTCAACCTCAGGAATGATTAGACTCATGCAATCTAATCAACCAAAAGGTTTCAACTCACACCTGTCGACTGACCGTCAGCAAAAAGTCTACCAACAATAAATGCTGACGGGGTTGTAGAGAACTGTGTAACCTCTAGGTGCTGGTGAGATGTAAAGTGGTTAACAGCCAGTAAGGAGTACCAAAAGGAACTGCGTTGAAAAGTGAAAATTGAGGTACCACTCAATGCAACAGGCACACCACTGGGCCTCTCACCTGAGAAGACCAGGATCGAAAAGACACAGGCTGCAAAGGCTGCACTGCAGCCTTATTCAAAATAGCCAAGATGGGAAGCAACCAAAATGTCCATCAACAGGTGAATGGATAAAGAAGAAGGAGTCCATGTACACAATGGAATATTAGCCATGGAAAACAATGAAACACTGCTCTTTGAGGCACCAGAGATGAGCCTGGAGATAATCACAAAACATGAGGTAAGTCGGAAAGCAAAATACCTATATCCTATGATATCCCTTAGAGGCGTTATCTAATCACTGACACAAATGAACATATTTCCACAGAGAAAGACACTCACAGACTTAGAAAACCAACTATGCTCATCTAAAAGGAAAGGTGGGGGGAATGGATAAATGAGATTAGTGTTACTATACATATCCAAATACATATTATATACATATTTCAAAACGACCGACCATATAGCAAGGGAGGTCTACAGAACACTCTGTAATATTTTACATGGGAAGAGGATCTGTAGAGTAGACATATATAATGTACAATTGAACAAGATTGTGTACCCCTAGGACAAACAATATTCTAGTCCTTACCCCGATTAAAAAAATTAACAAAAACAAGAAGTAATGAGACCTAAACTTATGGGGGTTTCTCCTGGCACATTCCATTCTAATTTACAACCTAGGAACACGACTTCCAGAAAGGCTCTGCTGCCCTAGTACTCAGATTTGGGAATGGAGAAATGCTGCCTCCTTGTGGCCATTTCCCACAACAGCAGCTTTCAACCCACTGCTAAAGGTCACTAAATATTCACCAACTTGCCATTCTGTAAATGACACCTGCCCTCCAAATAAATCCTGGGATCAAAAATGGAGCAAAAATTTCAAAAGAGGGCAACCTTCCAAGAAGACAATTTCAAGAGCTATGTGGTACTCACAGCTTTTCCTTTAAAGAAGAGGAAAGAAAAAGGTGTGGGAAAATGATATATTTTAGGAATTTTTAAAGACATGCAAACCCAAATTACAAAAACCTATCAGCTCACAGCAGTCAGAATGGCCATCAGCAAAAATGTTTCAAAAAATAAATGCTGAAGGGACTGTGGAGGAATGCATACACTCGGCCCTAAGGGGGACGTGGTAAGAGCCACTAATGAAAACACAATGGAAGTGCCTTGAAAAGGTAAACACTGAGCTACCCGTCAATCAGTCATACCCACTGCTGGGCCTATCCCCTGAGAAAATGAGAATCAAAACGTCACAGGCTGGCAATCCTGCACTCCAGCCATATTGACCATAGCCAACATTTGGAAGCAATGAAAATGTCCATCAACAGAGGAACGCACCAAGAAGAACTGTTCCATGTACACAATGTAATATTGCTCCAATAATAAATATAAGGTAAATTTAAAAGACAAACATAAGTAAGGAGACATCAGCATTTGTGGGTTTCTTCAGGCACAATCCACTCTAATTTATAACCGAGGAACACCACTGGCCGGAAGGCCTGTTGCCCTAGTACCAGCATGGGGAACGTAGAAAGACTGCCACCCTCTGGCCGTTACCTGCAAACGCAGGTTTAAGCCTGTGCTAATGGTCACCGCAAAATGTCTTCAGGGAGGTAATGGCGAAAAAATTTTAAAATTATGACATACATACTTTAAGAAAACACTTTGAAGAACTAAGCTGTACTCACAGCCTGAAAAATGAAAAGGACCTGCCTTAAAGCTCAGTTTTAATGGATCATGAGACACATGCAAATTCAGCCACAAAGACGTATCAGCTCACACCAGTCAGAATAACCATCAGTAAAAAACCACAAAGAATAAATGCTGAAGGTGCTGTGGAGAAATGCAAACCCTCCACTTTAAGTGGGATGTAACCTGGAGAGAGCCACTCATGAGAGCAGAGTGGAGGTGCCGTTAAAAGGTAAACATTGAGCTACCGTACGATCCAGAGGCTTATTCCTGGACCTATAACCTAAGAAGACAGAATTGGAACGAAAGAGGCAGGCAAATCTGCATTGCACAGTATTACCATAGCCAAGATATGGAAGTCACCAAAAAGTCCACCGACAGATGGGTGGACAAAGAAGATCTGCTACATGTACAGATGGATTATGAGCTAGCGATAAAATGAAACAATGCCATTTGCAGCACCATAGATGACTCTAGAAGTAATCACGCAACTTGGAGTAAGTGAGAAAGCGAAAGACACATATCCTATCATACCACATAGAGGTGTTACCTAAAAATTGATACAAACGAAGATACTTCCACAGAGAAAGGCAATCACAGATTCAGTACAAAAACTTAAGGTTCACCAAATGGAAAGGTGTGAGGATTGGGTACATTACCATATTGAGGTGAACAGAGATATACAAACACACGTGAAATATATAATCACCAAAGACCTACAGAATACCAAGAGAAGACTACTCAACATTGTGTCATAACCTACACGGGAAAAGATTCCAAAGAAGAATAGATATATGTATATGTGTGAAGGAACCACGTCTTGCACACCTAGACCAAACAAACCATTGTAATCGAATTTGCTGTGATAAAGAATAAAAATTTTGTTAAAAATACAAACAAGAAGGAATGACACATACACTTAAAGGGCTTTTTCCCGGCACATTCCATTGTACTTTACAACCTAGAACACGACTTCCATTAAGGCTCTGTTTCCCTAGTGACCAGATTTGGTAAAGGAGAAATGCTGCCCCCTTGTGGCCGTTTCCCGCAAGAGCAGCTTTAAACCCACAGCTACTGGTCACTTAAAATTCACAAGGGCTCAGGGCTGTAAAGGACACCTGCCGTCAAAAATTGTGCTCAGGTGGGGAATGGACAAAAGAAATTCAAAACAGGCGAATGTTTCAAGAAGATAGTATGCAGAGGTAAGTATTCCTCACTCTCTTTAAACAAAAAAACAGGAAAATGGGTAAAAGCTCAACCTCAGGAATGATTAGACTCATGCAATCTAATCAACCAAAAGGTTTCAACTCACACCTGTCGACTGACCGTCAGCAAAAAGTCTACCAACAATAAATGCTGACGGGGTTGTAGAGAACTGTGTAACCTCTAGGTGCTGGTGAGATGTAAAGTGGTTAACAGCCAGTAAGGAGTACCAAAAGGAACTGCGTTGAAAAGTGAAAATTGAGGTACCACTCAATGCAACAGGCACACCACTGGGCCTCTCACCTGAGAAGACCAGGATCGAAAAGACACAGGCTGCAAAGGCTGCACTGCAGCCTTATTCAAAATAGCCAAGATGGGAAGCAACCAAAATGTCCATCAACAGGTGAATGGATAAAGAAGAAGGAGTCCATGTACACAATGGAATATTAGCCATGGAAAACAATGAAACACTGCTCTTTGAGGCACCAGAGATGAGCCTGGAGATAATCACAAAACATGAGGTAAGTCGGAAAGCAAAAGACCTATATCCTATGATATCCCTTAGAGGCGTTATCTAATCACTGACACAAATGAACATATTTCCACAGAGAAAGACACTCACAGACTTAGAAAACCAACTATGCTCATCTAAAAGGAAAGGTGGGGGGAATGGATAAATGAGATTAGTGTTACTATACATATCCAAATACATATTATATACATATTTCAAAACGACCGACCATATAGCAAGGGAGGTCTACAGAACACTCTGTAATATTTTACATGGGAAGAGGATCTGTAGAGTAGACATATATAATGTACAAATGAACCAGATTGTGTACCCCTAGGACAAACAATATTCTAGTCCTTACCCCGATTAAAAAAATTAACAAAAACAAGAAGTAATGAGACCTAAACTTATGGGGGTTTCTCCTGGCACATTCCATTCTAATTTACAACCTAGGAACACGACTTCCAGAAAGGCTCTGCTGCCCTAGTACTCAGATTTGGGAATGGAGAAATGCTGCCTCCTTGTGGCCATTTCCCACAACAGCAGCTTTCAACCCACTGCTAAAGGTCACTAAATATTCACCAACTTGCCATTCTGTAAATGACACCTGCCCTCCAAATAAATCCTGGGATCAAAAATGGAGCAAAAATTTCAAAAGAGGGCAACCTTCCAAGAAGACAATTTCAAGAGCTATGTGGTACTCACAGCTTTTCCTTTAAAGAAGAGGAAAGAAAAAGGTGTGGGAAAATGATATATTTTAGGAATTTTTAAAGACATGCAAACCCAAATTACAAAACCCTATCAGCTCACAGCAGTCAGAATGGCCATCAGCAAAAATGTTTCAAAAAATAAATGCTGAAGGGACTGTGGAGGAATGCGTACACTCGGCCCTAAGGGGGACGTGGTAAGAGCCACTAAAGAAAACACAATGGAAGTGCCTTGAAAAGGTAAACACTGAGCTACCCGTCAATCAGTCATACCCACTGCTGGGCCTATCCCCTGAGAAAATGAGAATCAAAACGTCACAGGCTGGCAATCCTGCACTCCAGCCATATTGACCATAGCCAACATTTGGAAGCAATGAAAATGTCCATCAACAGAGGAACGCACCAAGAAGAACTCTTCCATGTACACAATGTAATATTGCTCCAATAATAAATATAAGGTAAATTTAAAAGACAAACATAAGTAAGGAGACATCAGCATTTGTGGGTTTCTTCAGGCATATTCCACTCTAATTTATAACCGAGGAACACCACTGGCCGGAAGGCCTGTTGCCCTAGTACCAGCATGGGGAACGTAGAAAGACCGCCACCCTCTGGCCGTTACCTGCAAACGCAGGTTTAAGCCTGTGCTAATGGTCACCGCAAAATGTCTTCAGGGAGGTAATGGCGAAAAAATTTTAAAATTATGACATACATACTTTAAGAAAACACTTTGAAGAACTAAGCGGTACTCACAGCCTGAAAAATGAAAAGGACCTGCCTTAAAGCTCAGTTTTAATGGATCATGAGACACATGCAAATTCAGCCACAAAGACGTATCAGCTCACACCAGTCAGAATAACCATCAGTAAAAAACCACAAAGAATAAATGCTGAAGGTGCTGTGGAGAAATGCAAACCCTCCACTTTAAGTGGGATGTAACCTGGAGAGAGCCACTCATGAGAGCAGAGTGGAGGTGCCGTTAAAAGGTAAACATTGAGCTACCGTACGATCCAGAGGCTTATTCCTGGACCTATAACCTAAGAAGACAGAATTGGAAAGAAAGAGGCAGGCAAATCTGCATTGCACAGTATTACCATAGCCAAGATATGGAAGTCACCAAAAAGTCCACCGACAGATGGGTGGACAAAGAAGAACTGCTACATGTACAGATGGATTATGAGCTAGCGATAAAATGAAGCAATGCCATTTGCAGCACCATAGATGACTCTAGAAGTAATCACGCAACTTGGAATAAGTGAGAAAACGAAAGACACATATCCTATCATACCACATAGAGGTGTTACCTAAAAATTGATACAAACGAAGATACTTCCACAGAGAAAGGCAATCACAGATTCAGTACAAAAACTTAAGGTTCACCAAATGGAAACGTGTGAGGATTGGGTACATTACCATATTGAGGTGAACAGAGATATACAAACACACGTGAAATATATAATCACCAAAGACCTACAGAATACCAAGAGAAGACTACTCAACATTGTATCATAACCTACACGGGAAGAGATTCCAAAGAAGAATAGATATATGTATATGTGTGAAGGAACCACGTCTTGCACACCTAGACCAAACAAACCATTGTAATCGAATTTGCTGTGATAAAGAATAAAAATTTTGTTAAAAATACAAACAAGAAGGAATGACACATACACTTAAAGGGCTTTTTCCCGGCACATTCCATTGTACTTTACAACCTAGAACACGACTTCCATTAAGGCTCTGTTGCCCTAGTGACCAGATTTGGTAAAGGAGAAATGCTGCCCCCTTGTGGCCGTTTCCCGCAAGAGCAGCTTTAAACCCACAGCTACTGGTCACTTAAAATTCACAAGGGCTCAGGGCTGTAAAGGACACCTGCCGTCAAAAATTGTGCTCAGGTGGGGAATGGACAAAAGAAATTCAAAACAGGCGAATGTTTCAAGAAGATAGTATGCAGAGGTAAGTATTCCTCACTCTCTTTAAACAAAAAAACAGGAAAATGGGTAAAAGCTCAACCTCAGGAATTATTAGACTCATGCAATCTAATCAACCAAAAGGTTTCAACTCACACCTGTCGACTGACCGTCAGCAAAAAGTCTACCAACAATAAATGCTGACGGGGTTGTAGAGAACTGTGTAACCTCTAGGTGCTGGTGGGAAGGAAAGTGGTTAACAGCCAATAATGACTACCGAAAGGAACTGCGTTGAAAAGTGAAAACTGAGGTACCATTCAATCCAGCAGGCACACCACTGGGCCTCTCACCTGAGAAGACCAGGATCGAAAAGACACAGGCTGCAAAGGCTGCACTGCAGCCTTATTCAAAATAGCCAAGATGGGAAGCAACCAAAATGTCCATCAACAGGTGAATGGATAAAGAAGAAGGAGTCCATGTACACAATGGAATATTAGCCATGGAAAACAATGAAACACTGCTCTTTGAGGCACCAGAGATGAGCCTGGAGATAATCACAAAACATGAGGTAAGTCGGAAAGCAAAAGACCTATATCCTATGATATCCCTTAGAGGCGTTATCTAATCACTGACACAAATGAACATATTTCCACAGAGAAAGACACTCACAGACTTAGAAAACCAACTATGCTCATCTAAAAGGAAAGGTGGGGGGAATGGATAAATGAGATTAGTGTTACTATACATATCCAAATACATATTATATACATATTTCAAAACGACCGACCATATAGCAAGGGAGGTCTACAGAACACTCTGTAATATTTTACATGGGAAGAGGATCTGTAGAGTAGACATATATAATGTACAAATGAACTAGATTGTGTACCCCTAGGACAAACAATATTCTAGTCCTTACCCCGATTAAAAAAAATAACAAAAACAAGAAGTAATGAGACCTATACTTATGGGGGTTTCTCCTGGCACATTCCATTCTAATTTACAACCTAGGAACACGACTTCCAGAAAGGCTCTGCTGCCCTAGTACTCAGATTTGGGAATGGAGAAATGCTGCCTCCTTGTGGCCATTTCCCACAACAGCAGCTTTCAACCCAGTGCTAAAGGTCACTAAATATTCACCAACTTGCCATTCTGTAAATGACACCTGCCCTCCAAATAAATCCTGGGATCAAAAATGGAGCAAAAATTTCAAAAGAGGGCAACCTTCCAAGAAGACAATTTCAAGAGCTATGTGGTACTCACAGCTTTTCCTTTAAAGAAGAGGAAAGAAAAAGGTGTGGGAAAATGATATATTTTAGGAATTTTTAAAGACATGCAAACCCAAATTACAAAACCCTATCAGCTCACAGCAGTCAGAATGGCCATCAGCAAAAATGTTTCAAAAAATAAATGCTGAAGGGACTGTGGAGGAATGCGTACACTCGGCCCTAAGGGGGACGTGGTAAGAGCCACTAATGAAAACACAATGGAAGTGCCTTGAAAAGGTAAACACTGAGCTACCCGTCAATCAGTCATACCCACTGCTGGGCCTATCCCCTGAGAAAATGAGAATCAAAACGTCACAGGCTGGCAATCCTGCACTCCAGCCATATTGACCATAGCCAACATTTGGAAGCAATGAAAATGTCCATCAACAGAGGAACGCACCAAGAAGAACTCTTCCATGTACACAATGTAATATTGCTCCAATAATAAATATAAGGTAAATTTAAAAGACAAACATAAGTAAGGAGACATCAGCATTTGTGGGTTTCTTCAGGCACAATCCACTCTAATTTATAACCGAGGAACACCACTGGCCGGAAGGCCTGTTGCCCTAGTACCAGCATGGGGAACGTAGAAAGACTGCCACCCTCTGGCCGTTACCTGCAAACGCAGGTTTAAGCCTGTGCTAATGGTCACCGCAAAATGTCTTCAGGGAGGTAATGGCGAAAAAATTTTAAAATTATGACATACATACTTTAAGAAAACACTTTGAAGAACTAAGCTGTACTCACAGCCTGAAAAATGAAAAGGACCTGCCTTAAAGCTCAGTTTTAATGGATCATGAGACACATGCAAATTCAGCCACAAAGACGTATCAGCTCACACCAGTCAGAATAACAATCAGTAAAAAACCACAAAGAATAAATGCTGAAGGTGCTGTGGAGAAATGCAAACCCTCCACTTTAAGTGGGATGTAACCTGGAGAGAGCCACTCATGAGAGCAGAGTGGAGGTGCCGTTAAAAGGTAAACATTGAGCTACCGTACGATCCAGAGGCTTATTCCTGGACCTATAACCTAAGAAGACAGAATTGGAAAGAAAGAGGCAGGCAAATCTGCATTGCACAGTATTACCATAGCCAAGATATGGAAGTCACCAAAAAGTCCACCGACAGATGGGTGGACAAAGAAGATCTGCTACATGTACAGATGGATTATGAGCTAGCGATAAAATGAAACAATGCCATTTGCAGCACCATAGATGACTCTAGAAGTAATCACGCAACTTGGAGTAAGTGAGAAAGCGAAAGACACATATCCTATCATACCACATAGAGGTGTTACCTAAAAATTGATACAAACGAAGATACTTCCACAGAGAAAGGCAATCACAGATTCAGTACAAAAACTTAAGGTTCACCAAATGGAAACGTGTGAGGATTGGGTACATTACCATATTGAGGTGAACAGAGATATACAAACACACGTGAAATATATAATCACCAAAGACCTACAGAATACCAAGAGAAGACTACTCAACATTGTGTCATAACCTACACGGGAAAAGATTCCAAAGAAGAATAGATATATGTATATGTGTGAAGGAACCTCGTCTTGCACACCTAGACCAAACAAACCATTGTAATCGAATTTGCTGTGATAAAGAATAAAAATTTTGTTAAAAATACAAACAAGAAGGAATGACACATAAACTTAAAGGGCTTTTTCCCGGCACATTCCATTGTAATTTACAACCTAGAACACGACTTCCATTAAGGCTCTGTTGCCCTAGTGACCAGATTTGGTAAAGGAGAAATGCTGCCCCCTTGTGGCCGTTTCCCGCAAGAGCAGCTTTAAACCCACAGCTACTGGTCACTTAAAATTCACAAGGGCTCAGGGCTGTAAAGGACACCTGCCATCAAAAATTGTGCTCAGGTGGGGAATGGACAAAAGAAATTCAAAACAGGCGAATGTTTCAAGAAGATAGTATGCAGAGGTAAGTATTCCTCACTCTCTTTAAACAAAAAAACAGGAAAATGGGTAAAAGCTCAACCTCAGGAATTATTAGACTCATGCAATCTAATCAACCAAAAGGTTCCAACTCACACCTGTCGACTGACCGTCAGCAAAAAGTCTACCAACAATAAATGCTGACGGGGTTGTAGAGAACTGTGTAACCTCTAGGTGCTGGTGGGATGGAAAGTGGTTAACAGCCAATAATGACCACCGAAAGGAACTGCGTTGAAAAGTGAAAACTGAGGTACCATTCAATCCAGCAGGCACACCACTGGGCCTCTCACCTGAGAAGACCAGGATCGAAAAGACACAGGCTGCAAATGCTGCACTGCAGCCTTATTCAAAATAGCCAAGATGGGAAGCAACCAAAATGTCCATCAACAGGTGAATGGATAAAGAAGAAGGAGTCCATGTACACAATGGAATATTAGCCATGGAAAACAATGAAACACTGCTCTTTGAGGCACCAGAGATGAGCCTGGAGATAATCACAAAACATGAGGTAAGTCGGAAAGCAAAAGACCTATATCCTATGATATCCCTTAGAGGCGTTATCTAATCACTGACACAAATGAACATATTTCCACAGAGAAAGACACTCACAGACTTAGAAAACCAACTATGCTCATCTAAAAGGAAAGGTGGGGGGAATGGATAAATGAGATTAGTGTTACTATACATATCCAAATACATATTATATACATATTTCAAAACGACCGACCATATAGCAAGGGAGGTCTACAGAACACTCTGTAATATTTTACATGGGAAGAGGATCTGTAGAGTAGACATATATAATGTACAAATGAACCAGATTGTGTACCCCTAGGACAAACAATATTCTAGTCTTTACCCCGATTAAAAAAATTAACAAAAACAAGAAGTAATGAGACCTAAACTTATGGGGGTTTCTCCTGGCACATTCCATTCTAATTTACAACCTAGGAACACGACTTCCAGAAAGGCTCTGCTGCCCTAGTACTCAGATTTGGGAATGGAGAAATGCTGCCTCCTTGTGGCCATTTTCCACAACAGCAGCTTTCAACCCACTGCTAAAGGTCACTAAATATTCACCAACTTGCCATTCTGTAAATGACACCTGCCCTCCAAATAAATCCTGGGATCAAAAATGGAGCAAAAATTTCAAAAGAGGGCAACCTTCCAAGAAGACAATTTCAAGAGCTATGTGGTACTCACAGCTTTTCCTTTAAAGAAGAGGAAAGAAAAAGGTGTGGGAAAATGATATATTTTAGGAATTTTTAAAGACATGCAAACCCAAATTACAAAAACCTATCAGCTCACAGCAGTCAGAATGGCCATCAGCAAAAATGTTTCAAAAAATAAATGCTGAAGGGACTGTGGAGGAATGCGTACACTCGGCCCTAAGGGGGACGTGGTAAGAGCCACTAATGAAAACACAATGGAAGTGCCTTGAAAAGGTAAACACTGAGCTACCCGTCAATCAGTCATACCCACTGCTGGGCCTATCCCCTGAGAAAATGAGAATCAAAACGTCACAGGCTGGCAATCCTGCACTCCAGCCATATTGACCATAGCCAACATTTGGAAGCAATGAAAATGTCCATCAACAGAGGAACGCACCAAGAAGAACTCTTCCATGTACACAATGTAATATTGCTCCAATAATAAATATAAGGTAAATTTAAAAGACAAACATAAGTAAGGAGACATCAGCATTTGTGGGTTTCTTCAGGCACATTCCACTCTAATTTATAACCGAGGAACACCACTGGCCGGAAGGCCTGTTGCCCTAGTACCAGCATGGGGAACGTAGAAAGACCGCCACCCTCTGGCCGTTACCTGCAAACGCAGGTTTAAGCCTGTGCTAATGGTCACCGCAAAATGTCTTCAGGGAGGTAATGGCCAAAAAATTTTAAAATTATGACATACATACTTTAAGAAAACACTTTGAAGAACTAAGCGGTACTCACAGCCTGAAAAATGAAAAGGACCTGCCTTAAAGCTCAGTTTTAATGGATCATGAGACACATGCAAATTCAGCCACAAAGACGTATCAGCTCACACCAGTCAGAATAACCATCAGTAAAAAACCACAAAGAATAAATGCTGAAGGTGCTGTGGAGAAATGCAAACCCTCCACTTTAAGTGGGATGTAACCTGGAGAGAGCCACTCATGAGAGCAGAGTGGAGGTGCCGTTAAAAGGTAAACATTGAGCTACCGTACGATCCAGAGGCTTATTCCTGGACCTATAACCTAAGAAGACAGAATTGGAAAGAAAGAGGCAGGCAAATCTGCATTGCACAGTATTACCATAGCCAAGATATGGAAGTCACCAAAAAGTCCACCGACAGATGGGTGGACAAAGAAGATCTGCTACATGTACAGATGGATTATGAGCTAGCGATAAAATGAAACAATGCCATTTGCAGCACCATAGATGACTCTAGAAGTAATCACGCAACTTGGAGTAAGTGAGAAAGCGAAAGACACATATCCTATCATACCACAAAGAGGTGTTACCTAAAAATTGATACAAACGAAGATACTTCCACAGAGAAAGGCAATCACAGATTCAGTACAAAAACTTAAGGTTCACCAAATGGAAACGTGTGAGGATTGGGTACATTACCATATTGAGGTGAACAGAGATATACAAACACACGTGAAATATATAATCACCAAAGACCTACAGAATACCAAGAGAAGACTACTCAACATTGTGTCATAACCTACACGGGAAAAGATTCCAAAGAAGAATAGATATATGTATATGTGTGAAGGAACCACGTCTTGCACACCTAGACCAAACAAACCATTGTAATCGAATTTGCTGTGATAAAGAATAAAAATTTTGTTAAAAATACAAACAAGAAGGAATGACACATACACTTAAAGGGCTTTTTCCCGGCACATTCCATTGTACTTTACAACCTAGAACACGACTTCCATTAAGGCTCTGTTGCCCTAGTGACCAGATTTGGTAAAGGAGAAATGCTGCCCCCTTGTGGCCGTTTCCCGCAAGAGCAGCTTTAAACCCACAGCTACTGGTCACTTAAAATTCACAAGGGCTCAGGGCTGTAAAGGACACCTGCCGTCAAAAATTGTGCTCAGGTGGGGAATGGACAAAAGAAATTCAAAACAGGCGAATGTTTCAAGAAGATAGTATGCAGAGGTAAGTATTCCTCACTCTCTTTAAACAAAAAAACAGGAAAATGGGTAAAAGCTCAACCTCAGGAATTATTAGACTCATGCAATCTAATCAACCAAAAGGTTTCAACTCACACCTGTCGACTGACCGTCAGCAAAAAGTCTACCAACAATAAATGCTGACGGGGTTGTAGAGAACTGTGTAACCTCTAGGTGCTGGTGGGATGGAAAGTGGTTAACAGCCAATAATGACCACCGAAAGGAACTGCGTTGAAAAGTGAAAACTGAGGTACCATTCAATCCAGCAGGCACACCACTGGGCCTCTCACCTGAGAAGACCAGGATCGAAAAGACACAGGCTGCAAAGGCTGCACTGCAGCCTTATTCAAAATAGCCAAGATGGGAAGCAACCAAAATGTCCATCAACAGGTGAATGGATAAAGAAGAAGGAGTCCATGTACACAATGGAATATTAGCCATGGAAAACAATGAAACACTGCTCTTTGAGGCACCAGAGATGAGCCTGGAGATAATCACAAAACATGAGGTAAGTCGGAAAGCAAAAGACCTATATCCTATGATATCCCTTAGAGGCGTTATCTAATCACTGACACAAATGAACATATTTCCACAGAGAAAGACACTCACAGACTTAGAAAACCAACTATGCTCATCTAAAAGGAAAGGTGGGGGGAATGGATAAATGAGATTAGTGTTACTATACATATCCAAATACATATTATATACATATTTCAAAACGACCGACCATATAGCAAGGGAGGTCTACAGAACACTCTGTAATATTTTACATGGGAAGAGGATCTGTAGAGTAGACATATATAATGTACAAATGAACCAGATTGTGTACCCCTAGGACAAACAATATTCTAGTCCTTACCCCGATTAAAAAAAATAACAAAAACAAGAAGTAATGAGACCTAAACTTATGGGGGTTTCTCCTGGCACATTCCATTCTAATTTACAACCTAGGAACACGACTTCCAGAAAGGCTCTGCTGCCCTAGTACTCAGATTTGGGAATGGAGAAATGCTGCCTCCTTGTGGCCATTTCCCACAACAGCAGCTTTCAACCCACTGCTAAAGGTCACTAAATATTCACCAACTTGCCATTCTGTAAATGACACCTGCCCTCCAAATAAATCCTGGGATCAAATATGGAGCAAAAATTTCAAAAGAGGGCAACCTTCCAAGAAGACAATTTCAAGAGCTATGTGGTACTCACAGCTTTTCCTTTAAAGAGGAAAGAAAAGGTGTGGGAAAATGATATATTTTAGGAATTTTTAAAGACATGCAAACCCAAATTACAAAACCCTATCAGCTCACAGCAGTCAGAATGGCCATCAGCAAAAATGTTTCAAAAAATAAATGCTGAAGGGACTGTGGAGGAATGCGTACACTCGGCCCTAAGGGGGACGTGGTAAGAGCCACTAATGAAAACACAATGGAAGTGCCTTGAAAAGGTAAACACTGAGCTACCCGTCAATCAGTCATACCCACTGCTGGGCCTATCCCCTGAGAAAATGAGAATCAAAACGTCACAGGCTGGCAATCCTGCACTCCAGCCATATTGACCATAGCCAACATTTGGAAGCAATGAAAATGTCCATCAACAGAGGAACGCACCAAGAAGAACTGTTCCATGTACACAATGTAATATTGCTCCAATAATAAATATAAGGTAAATATAAAAGACAAACATAAGTAAGGAGACATCAGCATTTGTGGGTTTCTTCAGGCACAATTCACTCTAATTTATAACCGAGGAACACCACTGGCCGGAAGGCCTGTTGCCCTAGTACCAGCATGGGGAACGTAGAAAGACTGCCACCCTCTGGCCGTTACCTGCAAACGCAGGTTTAAGCCTGTGCTAATGGTCACCGCAAAATGTCTTCAGGGAGGTAATGGCGAAAAAATTTTAAAATTATGACATACATACTTTAAGAAAACACTTTGAAGAACTAAGCTGTACTCACAGCCTGAAAAATGAAAAGGACCTGCCTTAAAGCTCAGTTTTAATGGATCATGAGACACATGCAAATTCAGCCACAAAGACGTATCAACTCACACCAGTCAGAATAACCATCAGTAAAAAACCACAAAGAATAAATACTGAAGGTGCTGTGGAGAAATGCAAACCCTCCACTTTAAGTGGGATGTAACCTGGAGAGAGCCACTCATGAGAGCAGAGTGGAGGGGCCGTTAAAAGGTAAACATTGAGCTACCGTACGATCCAGAGGCTTATTCCTGGACCTATAACCTAAGAAGACAGAATTGGAAAGAAAGAGGCAGGCAAATCTGCATTGCACAGTATTACCATAGCCAAGATATGGAAGTCACCAAAAAGTCCACCGACAGATGGGTGGACAAAGAAGATCTGCTACATGTACAGATGGATTATGAGCTAGCGATAAAATGAAACAATGCCATTTGCAGCACCATAGATGACTCTAGAAGTAATCACGCAACTTGGAGTAAGTGAGAAAGCGAAAGACACATATCCTATCATACCACATAGAGGTGTTACCTAAAAATTGATACAAACGAAGATACTTCCACAGAGAAAGGCAATCACAGATTCAGTACAAAAACTTAAGGTTCACCAAATGGAAAGGTGTGAGGATTGGGTACATTACCATATTGAGGTGAACAGAGATATACAAACACACGTGAAATATATAATCACCAAAGACCTACAGAATACCAAGAGAAGACTACTCAACATTGTGTCATAACCTACACGGGAAAAGATTCCAAAGAAGAATAGATATATGTATATGTGTGAAGGAACCACGTCTTGCACACCTAGACCAAACAAACCATTGTAATCGAATTTGCTGTGATAAACAATAAAAATTTTGTTAAAAATACAAACAAGAAGGAATGACACATACACTTAAAGGGCTTTTTCCCGGCACATTCCATTGTAATTTACAACCTAGAACACGACTTCCATTAAGGCTCTGTTGCCCTAGTGACCAGATTTGGTAAAGGAGAAATGCTGCCCCCTTGTGGCCGTTTCCCGCAAGAGCAGCTTTAAACCCACAGCTACTGGTCACTTAAAATTCACAAGGGCTCAGGGCTGTAAAGGACACCTGCCGTCAAAAATTGTGCTCAGGTGGGGAATGGACAAAAGAAATTCAAAACAGGCGAATGTTTCAAGAAGATAGTATGCAGAGGTAACTATTCCTCACTCTCTTTAAACAAAAAAACAGGAAAATGGGTAAAAGCTCAACCTCAGGAATGATTAGACTCATGCAATCTAATCAACCAAAAGGTTTCAACTCACACCTGTCGACTGACCGTCAGCAAAAAGTCTACCAACAATAAATGCTGACGGGGTTGTAGAGAACTGTGTAACCTCTAGGTGCTGGTGGGATGGAAAGTGGTTAACAGCCAATAATGACCACCGAAAGGAACTGCGTTGAAAAGTGAAAACTGAGGTACCATTCAATCCAGCAGGCACACCACTGGGCCTCTCACCTGAGAAGACCAGGATCGAAAAGACACAGGCTGCAAATGCTGCACTGCAGCCTTATTCAAAATAGCCAAGATGGGAAGCAACCAAAATGTCCATCAACAGGTGAATGGATAAAGAAGAAGGAGTCCATGTACACAATGGAATATTAGCCATGGAAAACAATGAAACACTGCTCTTTGAGGCACCAGAGATGAGCCTGGAGATAATCACAAAACATGAGGTAAGTCGGAAAGCAAAAGACCTATATCCTATGATATCCCTTAGAGGCGTTATCTAATCACTGACACAAATGAACATATTTCCACAGAGAAAGACACTCACAGACTTAGAAAACCAACTATGCTCATCTAAAAGGAAAGGTGGGGGGAATGGATAAATGAGATTAGTGTTACTATACATATCCAAATACATATTATATACATATTTCAAAACGACCGACCATATAGCAAGGGAGGTCTACAGAACACTCTGTAATATTTTACATGGGAAGAGGATCTGTAGAGTAGACATATATAATGTACAAATGAACCAGATTGTGTACCCCTAGGACAAACAATATTCTAGTCCTTACCCCGATTAAAAAAAATAACAAAAACAAGAAGTAATGAGACCTAAACTTATGGGGGTTTCTCCTGGCACATTCCATTCTAATTTACAACCTAGGAACACGACTTCCAGAAAGGCTCTGCTGCCCTAGTACTCAGATTTGGGAATGGAGAAATGCTGCCTCCTTGTGGCCATTTCCCACAACAGCAGCTTTCAACCCAGTGCTAAAGGTCACTAAATATTCACCAACTTGCCATTCTGTAAATGACACCTGCCCTCCAAATAAATCCTGGGATCAAAAATGGAGCAAAAATTTCAAAAGAGGGCAACCTTCCAAGAAGACAATTTCAAGAGCTATGTGGTACTCACAGCTTTTCCTTTAAAGAAGAGGAAAGAAAAAGGTGTGGGAAAATGATATATTTTAGGAATTTTTAAAGACATGCAAACCCAAATTACAAAACCCTATCAGCTCACAGCAGTCAGAATGGCCATCAGCAAAAATGTTTCAAAAAATAAATGCTGAAGGGACTGTGGAGGAATGCGTACACTCGGCCCTAAGGGGGACGTGGTAAGAGCCACTAATGAAAACACAATGGAAGTGCCTTGAAAAGGTAAACACTGAGCTACCCGTCAATCAGTCATACCCACTGCTGGGCCTATCCCCTGAGAAAATGAGAATCAAAACGTCACAGGCTGGCAATCCTGCACTCCAGCCATATTGACCATAGCCAACATTTGGAAGCAATGAAAATGTCCATCAACAGAGGAACGCACCAAGAAGAACTGTTCCATGTACACAATGTAATATTGCTCCAATAATAAATATAAGGTAAATATAAAAGACAAACATAAGTAAGGAGACATCAGCATTTGTGGGTTTCTTCAGGCACAATTCACTCTAATTTATAACCGAGGAACACCACTGGCCGGAAGGCCTGTTGCCCTAGTACCAGCATGGGGAACGTAGAAAGACTGCCACCCTCTGGCCGTTACCTGCAAACGCAGGTTTAAGCCTGTGCTAATGGTCACCGCAAAATGTCTTCAGGGAGGTAATGGCGAAAAAATTTTAAAATTATGACATACATACTTTAAGAAAACACTTTGAAGAACTAAGCTGTACTCACAGCCTGAAAAATGAAAAGGACCTGCCTTAAAGCTCAGTTTTAATGGATCATGAGACACATGCAAATTCAGCCACAAAGACGTATCAACTCACACCAGTCAGAATAACCATCAGTAAAAAACCACAAAGAATAAATACTGAAGGTGCTGTGGAGAAATGCAAACCCTCCACTTTAAGTGGGATGTAACCTGGAGAGAGCCACTCATGAGAGCAGAGTGGAGGGGCCGTTAAAAGGTAAAAATTGAGCTACCGTACGATCCAGAGGCTTATTCCTGGACCTATAACCTAAGAAGACAGAATTGGAAAGAAAGAGGCAGGCAAATCTGCATTGCACAGTATTACCATAGCCAAGATATGGAAGTCACCAAAAAGTCCACCGACAGATGGGTGGACAAAGAAGATCTGCTACATGTACAGATGGATTATGAGCTAGCGATAAAATGAAACAATGCCATTTGCAGCACCATAGATGACTCTAGAAGTAATCACGCAACTTGGAGTAAGTGAGAAAGCGAAAGACACATATCCTATCATACCACATAGAGGTGTTACCTAAAAATTGATACAAACGAAGATACTTCCACAGAGAAAGGCAATCACAGATTCAGTACAAAAACTTAAGGTTCACCAAATGGAAAGGTGTGAGGATTGGGTACATTACCATATTGAGGTGAACAGAGATATACAAACACACGTGAAATATATAATCACCAAAGACCTACAGAATACCAAGAGAAGACTACTCAACATTGTGTCATAACCTACACGGGAAAAGATTCCAAAGAAGAATAGATATATGTATATGTGTGAAGGAACCACGTCTTGCACACCTAGACCAAACAAACCATTGTAATCGAATTTGCTGTGATAAACAATAAAAATTTTGTTAAAAATACAAACAAGAAGGAATGACACATACACTTAAAGGGCTTTTTCCCGGCACATTCCATTGTAATTTACAACCTAGAACACGACTTCCATTAAGGCTCTGTTGCCCTAGTGACCAGATTTGGTAAAGGAGAAATGCTGCCCCCTTGTGGCCGTTTCCCGCAAGAGCAGCTTTAAACCCACAGCTACTGGTCACTTAAAATTCACAAGGGCTCAGGGCTGTAAAGGACACCTGCCGTCAAAAATTGTGCTCAGGTGGGGAATGGACAAAAGAAATTCAAAACAGGCGAATGTTTCAAGAAGATAGTATGCAGAGGTAACTATTCCTCACTCTCTTTAAACAAAAAAACAGGAAAATGGGTAAAAGCTCAACCTCAGGAATGATTAGACTCATGCAATCTAATCAACCAAAAGGTTTCAACTCACACCTGTCGACTGACCGTCAGCAAAAAGTCTACCAACAATAAATGCTGACGGGGTTGTAGAGAACTGTGTAACCTCTAGGTGCTGGTGGGATGGAAAGTGGTTAACAGCCAATAATGACCACCGAAAGGAACTGCGTTGAAAAGTGAAAACTGAGGTACCATTCAATCCAGCAGGCACACCACTGGGCCTCTCACCTGAGAAGACCAGGATCGAAAAGACACAGGCTGCAAATGCTGCACTGCAGCCTTATTCAAAATAGCCAAGATGGGAAGCAACCAAAATGTCCATCAACAGGTGAATGGATAAAGAAGAAGGAGTCCATGTACACAATGGAATATTAGCCATGGAAAACAATGAAACACTGCTCTTTGAGGCACCAGAGATGAGCCTGGAGATAATCACAAAACATGAGGTAAGTCGGAAAGCAAAAGACCTATATCCTATGATATCCCTTAGAGGCGTTATCTAATCACTGACACAAATGAACATATTTCCACAGAGAAAGACACTCACAGACTTAGAAAACCAACTATGCTCATCTAAAAGGAAAGGTGGGGGGAATGGATAAATGAGATTAGTGTTACTATACATATCCAAATACATATTATATACATATTTCAAAACGACCGACCATATAGCAAGGGAGGTCTACAGAACACTCTGTAATATTTTACATGGGAAGAGGATCTGTAGAGTAGACATATATAATGTACAAATGAACCAGATTGTGTACCCCTAGGACAAACAATATTCTAGTCCTTACCCCGATTAAAAAAATTAACAAAAACAAGAAGTAATGAGACCTAAACTTATGGGGGTTTCTCCTGGCACATTCCATTCTAATTTACAACCTAGGAACACGACTTCCAGAAAGGCTCTGCTGCCCTAGTACTCAGATTTGGGAATGGAGAAATGCTGCCTCCTTGTGGCCATTTCCCACAACAGCAGCTTTCAACCCACTGCTAAAGGTCACTAAATATTCACCAACTTGCCATTCTGTAAATGACACCTGCCCTCCAAATAAATCCTGGGATCAAAAATGGAGCAAAAATTTCAAAAGAGGGCAACCTTCCAAGAAGACAATTTCAAGAGCTATGTGGTACTCACAGCTTTTCCTTTAAAGAAGAGGAAAGAAAAAGGTGTGGGAAAATGATATATTTTAGGAATTTTTAAAGACATGCAAACCCAAATTACAAAAACCTATCAGCTCACAGCAGTCAGAATGGCCATCAGCAAAAATGTTTCAAAAAATAAATGCTGAAGGGACTGTGGAGGAATGCGTACACTCGGCCCTAAGGGGGACGTGGTAAGAGCCACTAATGAAAACACAATGGAAGTGCCTTGAAAAGGTAAACACTGAGCTACCCGTCAATCAGTCATACCCACTGCTGGGCCTATCCCTGAGAAAATGAGAATCAAAACGTCACAGGCTGGCAACCCTGCACTCCAGCCATATTGACCATAGCCAACATTTGGAAGCAATGAAAATGTCCATCAACAGAGGAACGCACCAAGAAGAACTCTTCCATGTGCACAATGTAATATTGCTCCAATAATAAATATAAGGTAAATTTAAAAGACAAACATAAGTAAGGAGACATCAGCATTTGTGGGTTTCTTCAGGCACAATCCACTCTAATTTATAACCGAGGAACACCACTGGCCGGAAGGCCTGTTGCCCTAGTACCAGCATGGGGAACGTAGAAAGACCGCCACCCTCTGGCCGTTACCTGCAAACGCAGGTTTAAGCCTGTGCTAATGGTCACCGCAAAATGTCTTCAGGGAGGTAATGGCGAAAAAATTTTAAAATTATGACATACATACTTTAAGAAAACACTTTGAAGAACTAAGCGGTACTCACAGCCTGAAAAATGAAAAGGACCTGCCTTAAAGCTCAGTTTTAATGGATCATGAGACACATGCAAATTCAGCCACAAAGACGTATCAGCTCACACCAGTCAGAATAACCATCAGTAAAAAACCACAAAGAATAAATGCTGAAGGTGCTGTGGAGAAATGCAAACCCTCCACTTTAAGTGGGATGTAACCTGGAGAGAGCCACTCATGAGAGCAGAGTGGAGGTGCCGTTAAAAGGTAAACATTGAGCTACCGTACGATCCAGAGGCTTATTCCTGGACCTATAACCTAAGAAGACAGAATTGGAAAGAAAGAGGCAGGCAAATCTGCATTGCACAGTATTACCATAGCCAAGATATGGAAGTCACCAAAAAGTCCACCGACAGATGGGTGGACAAAGAAGAACTGCTACATGTACAGATGGATTATGAGCTAGCGATAAAATGAAACAATGCCATTTGCAGCACCATAGATGACTCTAGAAGTAATCACGCAACTTGGAGTAAGTGAGAAAACGAAAGACACATATCCTATCATACCACAAAGAGGTGTTACCTAAAAATTGATACAAACGAAGATACTTCCACAGAGAAAGGCAATCACAGATTCAGTACAAAAACTTAAGGTTCACCAAATGGAAAGGTGTGAGGATTGGGTACATTACCATATTGAGGTGAACAGAGATATACAAACACACGTGAAATATATAATCACCAAAGACCTACAGAATACCAAGAGAAGACTACTCAACATTGTATCATAACCTACACGGGAAGAGATTCCAAAGAAGAATAGATATATGTATATGTGTGAAGGAACCACGTCTTGCACACCTAGACCAAACAAACCATTGTAATCGAATTTGCTGTGATAAAGAATAAAAATTTTGTTAAAAATACAAACAAGAAGGAATGACACATACACTTAAAGGGCTTTTTCCCGGCACATTCCATTGTACTTTACAACCTAGAACACGACTTCCATTAAGGCTCTGTTTCCCTAGTGACCAGATTTGGTAAAGGAGAAATGCTTCCCCCTTGTGGCCGTTTCCCGCAAGAGCAGCTTTAAACCCACAGCTACTGGTCACTTAAAATTCACAAGGGCTCAGGGCTGTAAAGGACACCTGCCGTCAAAAATTGTGCTCAGGTGGGGAATGGACAAAAGAAATTCAAAACAGGCGAATGTTTCAAGAAGATAGTATGCAGAGGTAAGTATTCCTCACTCTCTTTAAACAAAAAAACAGGAAAATGGGTAAAAGCTCAACCTCAGGAATTATTAGACTCATGCAATCTAATCAACCAAAAGGTTTCAACTCACACCTGTCGACTGACCGTCAGCAAAAAGTCTACCAACAATAAATGCTGACGGGGTTGTAGAGAACTGTGTAACCTCTAGGTGCTGGTGGGAAGGAAAGTGGTTAACAGCCAATAATGACTACCGAAAGGAACTGCGTTGAAAAGTGAAAACTGAGGTACCATTCAATCCAGCAGGCACACCACTGGGCCTCTCACCTGAGAAGACCAGGATCGAAAAGACACAGGCTGCAAAGGCTGCACTGCAGCCTTATTCAAAATAGCCAAGATGGGAAGCAACCAAAATGTCCATCAACAGGTGAATGGATAAAGAAGAAGGAGTCCATGTACACAATGGAATATTAGCCATGGAAAACAATGAAACACTGCTCTTTGAGGCACCAGAGATGAGCCTGGAGATAATCACAAAACATGAGGTAAGTCGGAAAGCAAAAGACCTATATCCTATGATATCCCTTAGAGGCGTTATCTAATCACTGACACAAATGAACATATTTCCACAGAGAAAGACACTCACAGACTTAGAAAACCAACTATGCTCATCTAAAAGGAAAGGTGGGGGGAATGGATAAATGAGATTAGTGTTACTATACATATCCAAATACATATTATATACATATTTCAAAACGACCGACCATATAGCAAGGGAGGTCTACAGAACACTCTGTAATATTTTACATGGGAAGAGGATCTGTAGAGTAGACATATATAATGTACAAATGAACTAGATTGTGTACCCCTAGGACAAACAATATTCTAGTCCTTACCCCGATTAAAAAAAATAACAAAAACAAGAAGTAATGAGACCTATACTTATGGGGGTTTCTCCTGGCACATTCCATTCTAATTTACAACCTAGGAACACGACTTCCAGAAAGGCTCTGCTGCCCTAGTACTCAGATTTGGGAATGGAGAAATGCTGCCTCCTTGTGGCCATTTCCCACAACAGCAGCTTTCAACCCAGTGCTAAAGGTCACTAAATATTCACCAACTTGCCATTCTGTAAATGACACCTGCCCTCCAAATAAATCCTGGGATCAAAAATGGAGCAAAAATTTCAAAAGAGGGCAACCTTCCAAGAAGACAATTTCAAGAGCTATGTGGTACTCACAGCTTTTCCTTTAAAGAAGAGGAAAGAAAAAGGTGTGGGAAAATGATATATTTTAGGAATTTTTAAAGACATGCAAACCCAAATTACAAAACCCTATCAGCTCACAGCAGTCAGAATGGCCATCAGCAAAAATGTTTCAAAAAATAAATGCTGAAGGGACTGTGGAGGAATGCGTACACTCGGCCCTAAGGGGGACGTGGTAAGAGCCACTAATGAAAACACAATGGAAGTGCCTTGAAAAGGTAAACACTGAGCTACCCGTCAATCAGTCATACCCACTGCTGGGCCTATCCCCTGAGAAAATGAGAATCAAAACGTCACAGGCTGGCAATCCTGCACTCCAGCCATATTGACCATAGCCAACATTTGGAAGCAATGAAAATGTCCATCAACAGAGGAACGCACCAAGAAGAACTCTTCCATGTACACAATGTAATATTGCTCCAATAATAAATATAAGGTAAATTTAAAAGACAAACATAAGTAAGGAGACATCAGCATTTGTGGGTTTCTTCAGGCACAATCCACTCTAATTTATAACCGAGGAACACCACTGGCCGGAAGGCCTGTTGCCCTAGTACCAGCATGGGGAACGTAGAAAGACTGCCACCCTCTGGCCGTTACCTGCAAACGCAGGTTTAAGCCTGTGCTAATGGTCACCGCAAAATGTCTTCAGGGAGGTAATGGCGAAAAAATTTTAAAATTATGACATACATACTTTAAGAAAACACTTTGAAGAACTAAGCTGTACTCACAGCCTGAAAAATGAAAAGGACCTGCCTTAAAGCTCAGTTTTAATGGATCATGAGACACATGCAAATTCAGCCACAAAGACGTATCAGCTCACACCAGTCAGAATAACAATCAGTAAAAAACCACAAAGAATAAATGCTGAAGGTGCTGTGGAGAAATGCAAACCCTCCACTTTAAGTGGGATGTAACCTGGAGAGAGCCACTCATGAGAGCAGAGTGGAGGTGCCGTTAAAAGGTAAACATTGAGCTACCGTACGATCCAGAGGCTTATTCCTGGACCTATAACCTAAGAAGACAGAATTGGAAAGAAAGAGGCAGGCAAATCTGCATTGCACAGTATTACCATAGCCAAGATATGGAAGTCACCAAAAAGTCCACCGACAGATGGGTGGACAAAGAAGATCTGCTACATGTACAGATGGATTATGAGCTAGCGATAAAATGAAACAATGCCATTTGCAGCACCATAGATGACTCTAGAAGTAATCACGCAACTTGGAGTAAGTGAGAAAGCGAAAGACACATATCCTATCATACCACATAGAGGTGTTACCTAAAAATTGATACAAACGAAGATACTTCCACAGAGAAAGGCAATCACAGATTCAGTACAAAAACTTAAGGTTCACCAAATGGAAACGTGTGAGGATTGGGTACATTACCATATTGAGGTGAACAGAGATATACAAACACACGTGAAATATATAATCACCAAAGACCTACAGAATACCAAGAGAAGACTACTCAACATTGTGTCATAACCTACACGGGAAAAGATTCCAAAGAAGAATAGATATATGTATATGTGTGAAGGAACCTCGTCTTGCACACCTAGACCAAACAAACCATTGTAATCGAATTTGCTGTGATAAAGAATAAAAATTTTGTTAAAAATACAAACAAGAAGGAATGACACATAAACTTAAAGGGCTTTTTCCCGGCACATTCCATTGTAATTTACAACCTAGAACACGACTTCCATTAAGGCTCTGTTGCCCTAGTGACCAGATTTGGTAAAGGAGAAATGCTGCCCCCTTGTGGCCGTTTCCCGCAAGAGCAGCTTTAAACCCACAGCTACTGGTCACTTAAAATTCACAAGGGCTCAGGGCTGTAAAGGACACCTGCCATCAAAAATTGTGCTCAGGTGGGGAATGGACAAAAGAAATTCAAAACAGGCGAATGTTTCAAGAAGATAGTATGCAGAGGTAAGTATTCCTCACTCTCTTTAAACAAAAAAACAGGAAAATGGGTAAAAGCTCAACCTCAGGAATTATTAGACTCATGCAATCTAATCAACCAAAAGGTTCCAACTCACACCTGTCGACTGACCGTCAGCAAAAAGTCTACCAACAATAAATGCTGACGGGGTTGTAGAGAACTGTGTAACCTCTAGGTGCTGGTGGGATGGAAAGTGGTTAACAGCCAATAATGACCACCGAAAGGAACTGCGTTGAAAAGTGAAAACTGAGGTACCATTCAATCCAGCAGGCACACCACTGGGCCTCTCACCTGAGAAGACCAGGATCGAAAAGACACAGGCTGCAAATGCTGCACTGCAGCCTTATTCAAAATAGCCAAGATGGGAAGCAACCAAAATGTCCATCAACAGGTGAATGGATAAAGAAGAAGGAGTCCATGTACACAATGGAATATTAGCCATGGAAAACAATGAAACACTGCTCTTTGAGGCACCAGAGATGAGCCTGGAGATAATCACAAAACATGAGGTAAGTCGGAAAGCAAAAGACCTATATCCTATGATATCCCTTAGAGGCGTTATCTAATCACTGACACAAATGAACATATTTCCACAGAGAAAGACACTCACAGACTTAGAAAACCAACTATGCTCATCTAAAAGGAAAGGTGGGGGGAATGGATAAATGAGATTAGTGTTACTATACATATCCAAATACATATTATATACATATTTCAAAACGACCGACCATATAGCAAGGGAGGTCTACAGAACACTCTGTAATATTTTACATGGGAAGAGGATCTGTAGAGTAGACATATATAATGTACAAATGAACCAGATTGTGTACCCCTAGGACAAACAATATTCTAGTCTTTACCCCGATTAAAAAAATTAACAAAAACAAGAAGTAATGAGACCTAAACTTATGGGGGTTTCTCCTGGCACATTCCATTCTAATTTACAACCTAGGAACACGACTTCCAGAAAGGCTCTGCTGCCCTAGTACTCAGATTTGGGAATGGAGAAATGCTGCCTCCTTGTGGCCATTTTCCACAACAGCAGCTTTCAACCCACTGCTAAAGGTCACTAAATATTCACCAACTTGCCATTCTGTAAATGACACCTGCCCTCCAAATAAATCCTGGGATCAAAAATGGAGCAAAAATTTCAAAAGAGGGCAACCTTCCAAGAAGACAATTTCAAGAGCTATGTGGTACTCACAGCTTTTCCTTTAAAGAAGAGGAAAGAAAAAGGTGTGGGAAAATGATATATTTTAGGAATTTTTAAAGACATGCAAACCCAAATTACAAAAACCTATCAGCTCACAGCAGTCAGAATGGCCATCAGCAAAAATGTTTCAAAAAATAAATGCTGAAGGGACTGTGGAGGAATGCGTACACTCGGCCCTAAGGGGGACGTGGTAAGAGCCACTAATGAAAACACAATGGAAGTGCCTTGAAAAGGTAAACACTGAGCTACCCGTCAATCAGTCATACCCACTGCTGGGCCTATCCCCTGAGAAAATGAGAATCAAAACGTCACAGGCTGGCAATCCTGCACTCCAGCCATATTGACCATAGCCAACATTTGGAAGCAATGAAAATGTCCATCAACAGAGGAACGCACCAAGAAGAACTCTTCCATGTACACAATGTAATATTGCTCCAATAATAAATATAAGGTAAATTTAAAAGACAAACATAAGTAAGGAGACATCAGCATTTGTGGGTTTCTTCAGGCACATTCCACTCTAATTTATAACCGAGGAACACCACTGGCCGGAAGGCCTGTTGCCCTAGTACCAGCATGGGGAACGTAGAAAGACCGCCACCCTCTGGCCGTTACCTGCAAACGCAGGTTTAAGCCTGTGCTAATGGTCACCGCAAAATGTCTTCAGGGAGGTAATGGCCAAAAAATTTTAAAATTATGACATACATACTTTAAGAAAACACTTTGAAGAACTAAGCGGTACTCACAGCCTGAAAAATGAAAAGGACCTGCCTTAAAGCTCAGTTTTAATGGATCATGAGACACATGCAAATTCAGCCACAAAGACGTATCAGCTCACACCAGTCAGAATAACCATCAGTAAAAAACCACAAAGAATAAATGCTGAAGGTGCTGTGGAGAAATGCAAACCCTCCACTTTAAGTGGGATGTAACCTGGAGAGAGCCACTCATGAGAGCAGAGTGGAGGTGCCGTTAAAAGGTAAACATTGAGCTACCGTACGATCCAGAGGCTTATTCCTGGACCTATAACCTAAGAAGACAGAATTGGAAAGAAAGAGGCAGGCAAATCTGCATTGCACAGTATTACCATAGCCAAGATATGGAAGTCACCAAAAAGTCCACCGACAGATGGGTGGACAAAGAAGATCTGCTACATGTACAGATGGATTATGAGCTAGCGATAAAATGAAACAATGCCATTTGCAGCACCATAGATGACTCTAGAAGTAATCACGCAACTTGGAGTAAGTGAGAAAGCGAAAGACACATATCCTATCATACCACAAAGAGGTGTTACCTAAAAATTGATACAAACGAAGATACTTCCACAGAGAAAGGCAATCACAGATTCAGTACAAAAACTTAAGGTTCACCAAATGGAAACGTGTGAGGATTGGGTACATTACCATATTGAGGTGAACAGAGATATACAAACACACGTGAAATATATAATCACCAAAGACCTACAGAATACCAAGAGAAGACTACTCAACATTGTGTCATAACCTACACGGGAAAAGATTCCAAAGAAGAATAGATATATGTATATGTGTGAAGGAACCACGTCTTGCACACCTAGACCAAACAAACCATTGTAATCGAATTTGCTGTGATAAAGAATAAAAATTTTGTTAAAAATACAAACAAGAAGGAATGACACATACACTTAAAGGGCTTTTTCCCGGCACATTCCATTGTACTTTACAACCTAGAACACGACTTCCATTAAGGCTCTGTTGCCCTAGTGACCAGATTTGGTAAAGGAGAAATGCTGCCCCCTTGTGGCCGTTTCCCGCAAGAGCAGCTTTAAACCCACAGCTACTGGTCACTTAAAATTCACAAGGGCTCAGGGCTGTAAAGGACACCTGCCGTCAAAAATTGTGCTCAGGTGGGGAATGGACAAAAGAAATTCAAAACAGGCGAATGTTTCAAGAAGATAGTATGCAGAGGTAAGTATTCCTCACTCTCTTTAAACAAAAAAACAGGAAAATGGGTAAAAGCTCAACCTCAGGAATTATTAGACTCATGCAATCTAATCAACCAAAAGGTTTCAACTCACACCTGTCGACTGACCGTCAGCAAAAAGTCTACCAACAATAAATGCTGACGGGGTTGTAGAGAACTGTGTAACCTCTAGGTGCTGGTGGGATGGAAAGTGGTTAACAGCCAATAATGACCACCGAAAGGAACTGCGTTGAAAAGTGAAAACTGAGGTACCATTCAATCCAGCAGGCACACCACTGGGCCTCTCACCTGAGAAGACCAGGATCGAAAAGACACAGGCTGCAAAGGCTGCACTGCAGCCTTATTCAAAATAGCCAAGATGGGAAGCAACCAAAATGTCCATCAACAGGTGAATGGATAAAGAAGAAGGAGTCCATGTACACAATGGAATATTAGCCATGGAAAACAATGAAACACTGCTCTTTGAGGCACCAGAGATGAGCCTGGAGATAATCACAAAACATGAGGTAAGTCGGAAAGCAAAAGACCTATATCCTATGATATCCCTTAGAGGCGTTATCTAATCACTGACACAAATGAACATATTTCCACAGAGAAAGACACTCACAGACTTAGAAAACCAACTATGCTCATCTAAAAGGAAAGGTGGGGGGAATGGATAAATGAGATTAGTGTTACTATACATATCCAAATACATATTATATACATATTTCAAAACGACCGACCATATAGCAAGGGAGGTCTACAGAACACTCTGTAATATTTTACATGGGAAGAGGATCTGTAGAGTAGACATATATAATGTACAAATGAACCAGATTGTGTACCCCTAGGACAAACAATATTCTAGTCCTTACCCCGATTAAAAAAAATAACAAAAACAAGAAGTAATGAGACCTAAACTTATGGGGGTTTCTCCTGGCACATTCCATTCTAATTTACAACCTAGGAACACGACTTCCAGAAAGGCTCTGCTGCCCTAGTACTCAGATTTGGGAATGGAGAAATGCTGCCTCCTTGTGGCCATTTCCCACAACAGCAGCTTTCAACCCACTGCTAAAGGTCACTAAATATTCACCAACTTGCCATTCTGTAAATGACACCTGCCCTCCAAATAAATCCTGGGATCAAATATGGAGCAAAAATTTCAAAAGAGGGCAACCTTCCAAGAAGACAATTTCAAGAGCTATGTGGTACTCACAGCTTTTCCTTTAAAGAGGAAAGAAAAGGTGTGGGAAAATGATATATTTTAGGAATTTTTAAAGACATGCAAACCCAAATTACAAAACCCTATCAGCTCACAGCAGTCAGAATGGCCATCAGCAAAAATGTTTCAAAAAATAAATGCTGAAGGGACTGTGGAGGAATGCGTACACTCGGCCCTAAGGGGGACGTGGTAAGAGCCACTAATGAAAACACAATGGAAGTGCCTTGAAAAGGTAAACACTGAGCTACCCGTCAATCAGTCATACCCACTGCTGGGCCTATCCCCTGAGAAAATGAGAATCAAAACGTCACAGGCTGGCAATCCTGCACTCCAGCCATATTGACCATAGCCAACATTTGGAAGCAATGAAAATGTCCATCAACAGAGGAACGCACCAAGAAGAACTGTTCCATGTACACAATGTAATATTGCTCCAATAATAAATATAAGGTAAATATAAAAGACAAACATAAGTAAGGAGACATCAGCATTTGTGGGTTTCTTCAGGCACAATTCACTCTAATTTATAACCGAGGAACACCACTGGCCGGAAGGCCTGTTGCCCTAGTACCAGCATGGGGAACGTAGAAAGACTGCCACCCTCTGGCCGTTACCTGCAAACGCAGGTTTAAGCCTGTGCTAATGGTCACCGCAAAATGTCTTCAGGGAGGTAATGGCGAAAAAATTTTAAAATTATGACATAATACTTTAAGAAAACACTTTGAAGAACTAAGCTGTACTCACAGCCTGAAAAATGAAAAGGACCTGCCTTAAAGCTCAGTTTTAATGGATCATGAGACACATGCAAATTCAGCCACAAAGACGTATCAACTCACACCAGTCAGAATAACCATCAGTAAAAAACCACAAAGAATAAATACTGAAGGTGCTGTGGAGAAATGCAAACCCTCCACTTTAAGTGGGATGTAACCTGGAGAGAGCCACTCATGAGAGCAGAGTGGAGGGGCCGTTAAAAGGTAAACATTGAGCTACCGTACGATCCAGAGGCTTATTCCTGGACCTATAACCTAAGAAGACAGAATTGGAAAGAAAGAGGCAGGCAAATCTGCATTGCACAGTATTACCATAGCCAAGATATGGAAGTCACCAAAAAGTCCACCGACAGATGGGTGGACAAAGAAGATCTGCTACATGTACAGATGGATTATGAGCTAGCGATAAAATGAAACAATGCCATTTGCAGCACCATAGATGACTCTAGAAGTAATCACGCAACTTGGAGTAAGTGAGAAAGCGAAAGACACATATCCTATCATACCACATAGAGGTGTTACCTAAAAATTGATACAAACGAAGATACTTCCACAGAGAAAGGCAATCACAGATTCAGTACAAAAACTTAAGGTTCACCAAATGGAAAGGTGTGAGGATTGGGTACATTACCATATTGAGGTGAACAGAGATATACAAACACACGTGAAATATATAATCACCAAAGACCTACAGAATACCAAGAGAAGACTACTCAACATTGTGTCATAACCTACACGGGAAAAGATTCCAAAGAAGAATAGATATATGTATATGTGTGAAGGAACCACGTCTTGCACACCTAGACCAAACAAACCATTGTAATCGAATTTGCTGTGATAAACAATAAAAATTTTGTTAAAAATACAAACAAGAAGGAATGACACATACACTTAAAGGGCTTTTTCCCGGCACATTCCATTGTAATTTACAACCTAGAACACGACTTCCATTAAGGCTCTGTTGCCCTAGTGACCAGATTTGGTAAAGGAGAAATGCTGCCCCCTTGTGGCCGTTTCCCGCAAGAGCAGCTTTAAACCCACAGCTACTGGTCACTTAAAATTCACAAGGGCTCAGGGCTGTAAAGGACACCTGCCGTCAAAAATTGTGCTCAGGTGGGGAATGGACAAAAGAAATTCAAAACAGGCGAATGTTTCAAGAAGATAGTATGCAGAGGTAACTATTCCTCACTCTCTTTAAACAAAAAAACAGGAAAATGGGTAAAAGCTCAACCTCAGGAATGATTAGACTCATGCAATCTAATCAACCAAAAGGTTTCAACTCACACCTGTCGACTGACCGTCAGCAAAAAGTCTACCAACAATAAATGCTGACGGGGTTGTAGAGAACTGTGTAACCTCTAGGTGCTGGTGGGATGGAAAGTGGTTAACAGCCAATAATGACCACCGAAAGGAACTGCGTTGAAAAGTGAAAACTGAGGTACCATTCAATCCAGCAGGCACACCACTGGGCCTCTCACCTGAGAAGACCAGGATCGAAAAGACACAGGCTGCAAATGCTGCACTGCAGCCTTATTCAAAATAGCCAAGATGGGAAGCAACCAAAATGTCCATCAACAGGTGAATGGATAAAGAAGAAGGAGTCCATGTACACAATGGAATATTAGCCATGGAAAACAATGAAACACTGCTCTTTGAGGCACCAGAGATGAGCCTGGAGATAATCACAAAACATGAGGTAAGTCGGAAAGCAAAAGACCTATATCCTATGATATCCCTTAGAGGCGTTATCTAATCACTGACACAAATGAACATATTTCCACAGAGAAAGACACTCACAGACTTAGAAAACCAACTATGCTCATCTAAAAGGAAAGGTGGGGGGAATGGATAAATGAGATTAGTGTTACTATACATATCCAAATACATATTATATACATATTTCAAAACGACCGACCATATAGCAAGGGAGGTCTACAGAACACTCTGTAATATTTTACATGGGAAGAGGATCTGTAGAGTAGACATATATAATGTACAAATGAACCAGATTGTGTACCCCTAGGACAAACAATATTCTAGTCCTTACCCCGATTAAAAAAATTAACAAAAACAAGAAGTAATGAGACCTAAACTTATGGGGGTTTCTCCTGGCACATTCCATTCTAATTTACAACCTAGGAACACGACTTCCAGAAAGGCTCTGCTGCCCTAGTACTCAGATTTGGGAATGGAGAAATGCTGCCTCCTTGTGGCCATTTCCCACAACAGCAGCTTTCAACCCACTGCTAAAGGTCACTAAATATTCACCAACTTGCCATTCTGTAAATGACACCTGCCCTCCAAATAAATCCTGGGATCAAAAATGGAGCAAAAATTTCAAAAGAGGGCAACCTTCCAAGAAGACAATTTCAAGAGCTATGTGGTACTCACAGCTTTTCCTTTAAAGAAGAGGAAAGAAAAAGGTGTGGGAAAATGATATATTTTAGGAATTTTTAAAGACATGCAAACCCAAATTACAAAAACCTATCAGCTCACAGCAGTCAGAATGGCCATCAGCAAAAATGTTTCAAAAAATAAATGCTGAAGGGACTGTGGAGGAATGCGTACACTCGGCCCTAAGGGGGACGTGGTAAGAGCCACTAATGAAAACACAATGGAAGTGCCTTGAAAAGGTAAACACTGAGCTACCCGTCAATCAGTCATACCCACTGCTGGGCCTATCCCTGAGAAAATGAGAATCAAAACGTCACAGGCTGGCAACCCTGCACTCCAGCCATATTGACCATAGCCAACATTTGGAAGCAATGAAAATGTCCATCAACAGAGGAACGCACCAAGAAGAACTCTTCCATGTGCACAATGTAATATTGCTCCAATAATAAATATAAGGTAAATTTAAAAGACAAACATAAGTAAGGAGACATCAGCATTTGTGGGTTTCTTCAGGCACAATCCACTCTAATTTATAACCGAGGAACACCACTGGCCGGAAGGCCTGTTGCCCTAGTACCAGCATGGGGAACGTAGAAAGACCGCCACCCTCTGGCCGTTACCTGCAAACGCAGGTTTAAGCCTGTGCTAATGGTCACCGCAAAATGTCTTCAGGGAGGTAATGGCGAAAAAATTTTAAAATTATGACATACATACTTTAAGAAAACACTTTGAAGAACTAAGCGGTACTCACAGCCTGAAAAATGAAAAGGACCTGCCTTAAAGCTCAGTTTTAATGGATCATGAGACACATGCAAATTCAGCCACAAAGACGTATCAGCTCACACCAGTCAGAATAACCATCAGTAAAAAACCACAAAGAATAAATGCTGAAGGTGCTGTGGAGAAATGCAAACCCTCCACTTTAAGTGGGATGTAACCTGGAGAGAGCCACTCATGAGAGCAGAGTGGAGGTGCCGTTAAAAGGTAAACATTGAGCTACCGTACGATCCAGAGGCTTATTCCTGGACCTATAACCTAAGAAGACAGAATTGGAAAGAAAGAGGCAGGCAAATCTGCATTGCACAGTATTACCATAGCCAAGATATGGAAGTCACCAAAAAGTCCACCGACAGATGGGTGGACAAAGAAGAACTGCTACATGTACAGATGGATTATGAGCTAGCGATAAAATGAAACAATGCCATTTGCAGCACCATAGATGACTCTAGAAGTAATCACGCAACTTGGAGTAAGTGAGAAAACGAAAGACACATATCCTATCATACCACAAAGAGGTGTTACCTAAAAATTGATACAAACGAAGATACTTCCACAGAGAAAGGCAATCACAGATTCAGTACAAAAACTTAAGGTTCACCAAATGGAAAGGTGTGAGGATTGGGTACATTACCATATTGAGGTGAACAGAGATATACAAACACACGTGAAATATATAATCACCAAAGACCTACAGAATACCAAGAGAAGACTACTCAACATTGTGTCATAACCTACACGGGAAAAGATTCCAAAGAAGAATAGATATATGTATATGTGTGAAGGAACCACGTCTTGCACACCTAGACCAAACAAACCATTGTAATCGAATTTGCTGTGATAAAGAATAAAAATTTTGTTAAAACTACAAACAAGAAGGAATGACACATACACTTAAAGGGCTTTTTCCCGGCACATTCCATTGTAACTTACAACCTAGAACACGACTTCCATTAAGGCTCTGTTGCCCTAGTGACCAGATTTGGTAAAGGAGAAATGCTGCCCCCTTGTGGCCGTTTCCCGCAAGAGCAGCTTTAAACCCACAGCTACTGGTCACTTAAAATTCACAAGGGCTCAGGGCTGTAAAGGACACCTGCCGTCAAAAATTGTGCTCAGGTGGGGAATGGACAAAAGAAATTCAAAACAGGCGAATGTTTCAAGAAGATAGTATGCAGAGGTAAGTATTCCTCACTCTCTTTAAACAAAAAAACAGGAAAATGGGTAAAAGCTCAACCTCAGGAATGATTAGACTCATGCAATCTAATCAACCAAAAGGTTTCAACTCACACCTGTCGACTGACCGTCAGCAAAAAGTCTACCAACAATAAATGCTGACGGGGTTGTAGAGAACTGTGTAACCTCTAGGTGCTGGTGAGATGTAAAGTGGTTAACAGCCAGTAAGGAGTACCAAAAGGAACTGCGTTGAAAAGTGAAAATTGAGGTACCACTCAATGCAACAGGCACACCACTGGGCCTCTCACCTGAGAAGACCAGGATCGAAAAGACACAGGCTGCAAAGGCTGCACTGCAGCCTTATTCAAAATAGCCAAGATGGGAAGCAACCAAAATGTCCATCAACAGGTGAATGGATAAAGAAGAAGGAGTCCATGTACACAATGGAATATTAGCCATGGAAAACAATGAAACACTGCTCTTTGAGGCACCAGAGATGAGCCTGGAGATAATCACAAAACATGAGGTAAGTCGGAAAGCAAAAGACCTATATCCTATGATATCCCTTAGAGGCGTTATCTAATCACTGACACAAATGAACATATTTCCACAGAGAAAGACACTCACAGACTTAGAAAACCAACTATGCTCATCTAAAAGGAAAGGTGGGGGGAATGGATAAATGAGATTAGTGTTACTATACATATCCAAATACATATTATATACATATTTCAAAACGACCGACCATATAGCAAGGGAGGTCTACAGAACACTCTGTAATATTTTACATGGGAAGAGGATCTGTAGAGTAGACATATATAATGTACAATTGAACCAGATTGTGTACCCCTAGGACAAACAATATTCTAGTCCTTACCCCGATTAAAAAAATTAACAAAAACAAGAAGTAATGAGACCTAAACTTATGGGGGTTTCTCCTGGCACATTCCATTCTAATTTACAACCTAGGAACACGACTTCCAGAAAGGCTCTGCTGCCCTAGTACTCAGATTTGGGAATGGAGAAATGCTGCCTCCTTGTGGCCATTTCCCACAACAGCAGCTTTCAACCCACTGCTAAAGGTCACTAAATATTCACCAACTTGCCATTCTGTAAATGACACCTGCCCTCCAAATAAATCCTGGGATCAAAAATGGAGCAAAAATTTCAAAAGAGGGCAACCTTCCAAGAAGACAATTTCAAGAGCTATGTGGTACTCACAGCTTTTCCTTTAAAGAAGAGGAAAGAAAAAGGTGTGGGAAAATGATATATTTTAGGAATTTTTAAAGACATGCAAACCCAAATTACAAAACCCTATCAGCTCACAGCAGTCAGAATGGCCATCAGCAAAAATGTTTCAAAAAATAAATGCTGAAGGGACTGTGGAGGAATGCGTACACTCGGCCCTAAGGGGGACGTGGTAAGAGCCACTAATGAAAACACAATGGAAGTGCCTTGAAAAGGTAAACACTGAGCTACCCGTCAATCAGTCATACCCACTGCTGGGCCTATCCCTGAGAAAATGAGAATCAAAACGTCACAGGCTGGCAACCCTGCACTCCAGCCATATTGACCATAGCCAACATTTGGAAGCAATGAAAATGTCCATCAACAGAGGAACGCACCAAGAAGAACTCTTCCATGTGCACAATGTAATATTGCTCCAATAATAAATATAAGGTAAATTTAAAAGACAAACATAAGTAAGGAGACATCAGCATTTGTGGGTTTCTTCAGGCACAATCCACTCTAATTTATAACCGAGGAACACCACTGGCCGGAAGGCCTGTTGCCCTAGTACCAGCATGGGGAACGTAGAAAGACCGCCACCCTCTGGCCGTTACCTGCAAACGCAGGTTTAAGCCTGTGCTAATGGTCACCGCAAAATGTCTTCAGGGAGGTAATGGCGAAAAAATTTTAAAATTATGACATACATACTTTAAGAAAACACTTTGAAGAACTAAGCGGTACTCACAGCCTGAAAAATGAAAAGGACCTGCCTTAAAGCTCAGTTTTAATGGATCATGAGACACATGCAAATTCAGCCACAAAGACGTATCAGCTCACACCAGTCAGAATAACCATCAGTAAAAAACCACAAAGAATAAATGCTGAAGGTGCTGTGGAGAAATGCAAACCCTCCACTTTAAGTGGGATGTAACCTGGAGAGAGCCACTCATGAGAGCAGAGTGGAGGTGCCGTTAAAAGGTAAACATTGAGCTACCGTACGATCCAGAGGCTTATTCCTGGACCTATAACCTAAGAAGACAGAATTGGAAAGAAAGAGGCAGGCAAATCTGCATTGCACAGTATTACCATAGCCAAGATATGGAAGTCACCAAAAAGTCCACCGACAGATGGGTGGACAAAGAAGAACTGCTACATGTACAGATGGATTATGAGCTAGCGATAAAATGAAACAATGCCATTTGCAGCACCATAGATGACTCTAGAAGTAATCACGCAACTTGGAGTAAGTGAGAAAACGAAAGACACATATCCTATCATACCACAAAGAGGTGTTACCTAAAAATTGATACAAACGAAGATACTTCCACAGAGAAAGGCAATCACAGATTCAGTACAAAAACTTAAGGTTCACCAAATGGAAAGGTGTGAGGATTGGGTACATTACCATATTGAGGTGAACAGAGATATACAAACACACGTGAAATATATAATCACCAAAGACCTACAGAATACCAAGAGAAGACTACTCAACATTGTGTCATAACCTACACGGGAAAAGATTCCAAAGAAGAATAGATATATGTATATGTGTGAAGGAACCACGTCTTGCACACCTAGACCAAACAAACCATTGTAATCGAATTTGCTGTGATAAAGAATAAAAATTTTGTTAAAACTACAAACAAGAAGGAATGACACATACACTTAAAGGGCTTTTTCCCGGCACATTCCATTGTAACTTACAACCTAGAACACGACTTCCATTAAGGCTCTGTTGCCCTAGTGACCAGATTTGGTAAAGGAGAAATGCTGCCCCCTTGTGGCCGTTTCCCGCAAGAGCAGCTTTAAACCCACAGCTACTGGTCACTTAAAATTCACAAGGGCTCAGGGCTGTAAAGGACACCTGCCGTCAAAAATTGTGCTCAGGTGGGGAATGGACAAAAGAAATTCAAAACAGGCGAATGTTTCAAGAAGATAGTATGCAGAGGTAAGTATTCCTCACTCTCTTTAAACAAAAAAACAGGAAAATGGGTAAAAGCTCAACCTCAGGAATGATTAGACTCATGCAATCTAATCAACCAAAAGGTTTCAACTCACACCTGTCGACTGACCGTCAGCAAAAAGTCTACCAACAATAAATGCTGACGGGGTTGTAGAGAACTGTGTAACCTCTAGGTGCTGGTGAGATGTAAAGTGGTTAACAGCCAGTAAGGAGTACCAAAAGGAACTGCGTTGAAAAGTGAAAATTGAGGTACCACTCAATGCAACAGGCACACCACTGGGCCTCTCACCTGAGAAGACCAGGATCGAAAAGACACAGGCTGCAAAGGCTGCACTGCAGCCTTATTCAAAATAGCCAAGATGGGAAGCAACCAAAATGTCCATCAACAGGTGAATGGATAAAGAAGAAGGAGTCCATGTACACAATGGAATATTAGCCATGGAAAACAATGAAACACTGCTCTTTGAGGCACCAGAGATGAGCCTGGAGATAATCACAAAACATGAGGTAAGTCGGAAAGCAAAAGACCTATATCCTATGATATCCCTTAGAGGCGTTATCTAATCACTGACACAAATGAACATATTTCCACAGAGAAAGACACTCACAGACTTAGAAAACCAACTATGCTCATCTAAAAGGAAAGGTGGGGGGAATGGATAAATGAGATTAGTGTTACTATACATATCCAAATACATATTATATACATATTTCAAAACGACCGACCATATAGCAAGGGAGGTCTACAGAACACTCTGTAATATTTTACATGGGAAGAGGATCTGTAGAGTAGACATATATAATGTACAAATGAACCAGATTGTGTACCCCTAGGACAAACAATATTCTAGTCCTTACCCCGATTAAAAAAATTAACAAAAACAAGAAGTAATGAGACCTAAACTTATGGGGGTTTCTCCTGGCACATTCCATTCTAATTTACAACCTAGGAACACGACTTCCAGAAAGGCTCTGCTGCCCTAGTACTCAGATTTGGGAATGGAGAAATGCTGCCTCCTTGTGGCCATTTCCCACAACAGCAGCTTTCAACCCACTGCTAAAGGTCACTAAATATTCACCAACTTGCCATTCTGTAAATGACACCTGCCCTCCAAATAAATCCTGGGATCAAAAATGGAGCAAAAATTTCAAAAGAGGGCAACCTTCCAAGAAGACAATTTCAAGAGCTATGTGGTACTCACAGCTTTTCCTTTAAAGAAGAGGAAAGAAAAAGGTGTGGGAAAATGATATATTTTAGGAATTTTTAAAGACATGCAAACCCAAATTACAAAACCCTATCAGCTCACAGCAGTCAGAATGGCCATCAGCAAAAATGTTTCAAAAAATAAATGCTGAAGGGACTGTGGAGGAATGCGTACACTCGGCCCTAAGGGGGACGTGGTAAGAGCCACTAATGAAAACACAATGGAAGTGCCTTGAAAAGGTAAACACTGAGCTACCCGTCAATCAGTCATACCCACTGCTGGGCCTATCCCTGAGAAAATGAGAATCAAAACGTCACAGGCTGGCAACCCTGCACTCCAGCCATATTGACCATAGCCAACATTTGGAAGCAATGAAAATGTCCATCAACAGAGGAACGCACCAAGAAGAACTCTTCCATGTGCACAATGTAATATTGCTCCAATAATAAATATAAGGTAAATTTAAAAGACAAACATAAGTAAGGAGACATCAGCATTTGTGGGTTTCTTCAGGCACAATCCACTCTAATTTATAACCGAGGAACACCACTGGCCGGAAGGCCTGTTGCCCTAGTACCAGCATGGGGAACGTAGAAAGACCGCCACCCTCTGGCCGTTACCTGCAAACGCAGGTTTAAGCCTGTGCTAATGGTCACCGCAAAATGTCTTCAGGGAGGTAATGGCGAAAACATTTTAAAATTATGACATACATACTTTAAGAAAACACTTTGAAGAACTAAGCGGTACTCACAGCCTGAAAAATGAAAAGGACCTGCCTTAAAGCTCAGTTTTAATGGATCATGAGACACATGCAAATTCAGCCACAAAGACGTATCAGCTCACACCAGTCAGAATAACCATCAGTAAAAAACCACAAAGAATAAATGCTGAAGGTGCTGTGGAGAAATGCAAACCCTCCACTTTAAGTGGGATGTAACCTGGAGAGAGCCACTCATGAGAGCAGAGTGGAGGTGCCGTTAAAAGGTAAACATTGAGCTACCGTACGATCCAGAGGCTTATTCCTGGACCTATAACCTAAGAAGACAGAATTGGAAAGAAAGAGGCAGGCAAATCTGCATTGCACAGTATTACCATAGCCAAGATATGGAAGTCACCAAAAAGTCCACCGACAGATGGGTGGACAAAGAAGAACTGCTACATGTACAGATGGATTATGAGCTAGCGATAAAATGAAACAATGCCATTTGCAGCACCATAGATGACTCTAGAAGTAATCACGCAACTTGGAGTAAGTGAGAAAACGAAAGACACATATCCTATCATACCACAAAGAGGTGTTACCTAAAAATTGATACAAACGAAGATACTTCCACAGAGAAAGGCAATCACAGATTCAGTACAAAAACTTAAGGTTCACCAAATGGAAAGGTGTGAGGATTGGGTACATTACCATATTGAGGTGAACAGAGATATACAAACACACGTGAAATATATAATCACCAAAGACCTACAGAATACCAAGAGAAGACTACTCAACATTGTGTCATAACCTACACGGGAAAAGATTCCAAAGAAGAATAGATATATGTATATGTGTGAAGGAACCACGTCTTGCACACCTAGACCAAACAAACCATTGTAATCGAATTTGCTGTGATAAAGAATAAAAATTTTGTTAAAACTACAAACAAGAAGGAATGACACATACACTTAAAGGGCTTTTTCCCGGCACATTCCATTGTAACTTACAACCTAGAACACGACTTCCATTAAGGCTCTGTTGCCCTAGTGACCAGATTTGGTAAAGGAGAAATGCTGCCCCCTTGTGGCCGTTTCCCGCAAGAGCAGCTTTAAACCCACAGCTACTGGTCACTTAAAATTCACAAGGGCTCAGGGCTGTAAAGGACACCTGCCGTCAAAAATTGTGCTCAGGTGGGGAATGGACAAAAGAAATTCAAAACAGGCGAATGTTTCAAGAAGATAGTATGCAGAGGTAAGTATTCCTCACTCTCTTTAAACAAAAAAACAGGAAAATGGGTAAAAGCTCAACCTCAGGAATGATTAGACTCATGCAATCTAATCAACCAAAAGGTTTCAACTCACACCTGTCGACTGACCGTCAGCAAAAAGTCTACCAACAATAAATGCTGACGGGGTTGTAGAGAACTGTGTAACCTCTAGGTGCTGGTGAGATGTAAAGTGGTTAACAGCCAGTAAGGAGTACCAAAAGGAACTGCGTTGAAAAGTGAAAATTGAGGTACCACTCAATGCAACAGGCACACCACTGGGCCTCTCACCTGAGAAGACCAGGATCGAAAAGACACAGGCTGCAAAGGCTGCACTGCAGCCTTATTCAAAATAGCCAAGATGGGAAGCAACCAAAATGTCCATCAACAGGTGAATGGATAAAGAAGAAGGAGTCCATGTACACAATGGAATATTAGCCATGGAAAACAATGAAACACTGCTCTTTGAGGCACCAGAGATGAGCCTGGAGATAATCACAAAACATGAGGTAAGTCGGAAAGCAAAAGACCTATATCCTATGATATCCCTTAGAGGCGTTATCTAATCACTGACACAAATGAACATATTTCCACAGAGAAAGACACTCACAGACTTAGAAAACCAACTATGCTCATCTAAAAGGAAAGGTGGGGGGAATGGATAAATGAGATTAGTGTTACTATACATATCCAAATACATATTATATACATATTTCAAAACGACCGACCATATAGCAAGGGAGGTCTACAGAACACTCTGTAATATTTTACATGGGAAGAGGATCTGTAGAGTAGACATATATAATGTACAATTGAACCAGATTGTGTACCCCTAGGACAAACAATATTCTAGTCCTTACCCCGATTAAAAAAATTAACAAAAACAAGAAGTAATGAGACCTAAACTTATGGGGGTTTCTCCTGGCACATTCCATTCTAATTTACAACCTAGGAACACGACTTCCAGAAAGGCTCTGCTGCCCTAGTACTCAGATTTGGGAATGGAGAAATGCTGCCTCCTTGTGGCCATTTCCCACAACAGCAGCTTTCAACCCACTGCTAAAGGTCACTAAATATTCACCAACTTGCCATTCTGTAAATGACACCTGCCCTCCAAATAAATCCTGGGATCAAAAATGGAGCAAAAATTTCAAAAGAGGGCAACCTTCCAAGAGGACAATTTCAAGAGCTATGTGGTACTCACAGCTTTTCCTTTAAAGAGGAAAGAAAAAGGTGTGGGAAAATGATATATTTTAGGAATTTTTAAAGACATGCAAACCCAAATTACAAAACCCTATCAGCTCACAGCAGTCAGAATGGCCATCAGCAAAAATGTTTCAAAAAATAAATGCTGAAGGGACTGTGGAGGAATGCGTACACTCGGCCCTAAGGGGGACGTGGTAAGAGCCACTAATGAAAACACAATGGAAGTGCCTTGAAAAGGTAAACACTGAGCTACCCGTCAATCAGTCATACCCACTGCTGGGCCTATCCCCTGAGAAAATGAGAATCAAAACGTCACAGGCTGGCAATCCTGCACTCCAGCCATATTGACCATAGCCAACATTTGGAAGCAATGAAAATGTCCATCAACAGAGGAACGCACCAAGAAGAACTCTTCCATGTACACAATGTAATATTGCTCCAATAATAAATATAAGGTAAATTTAAAAGACAAACATAAGTAAGGAGACATCAGCATTTGTGGGTTTCTTCAGGCACAATCCACTCTAATTTATAACCGAGGAACACCACTGGCCGGAAGGCCTGTTGCCCTAGTACCAGCATGGGGAACGTAGAAAGACCGCCACCCTCTGGCCGTTACCTGCAAACGCAGGTTTAAGCCTGTGCTAATGGTCACCGCAAAATGTCTTCAGGGAGGTAATGGCGAAAAAATTTTAAAATTATGACATACATACTTTAAGAAAACACTTTGAAGAACTAAGCGGTACTCACAGCCTGAAAAATGAAAAGGACCTGCCTTAAAGCTCAGTTTTAATGGATCATGAGACACATGCAAATTCAGCCACAAAGACGTATCAGCTCACACCAGTCAGAATAACCATCAGTAAAAAACCACAAAGAATAAATGCTGAAGGTGCTGTGGAGAAATGCAAACCCTCCACTTTAAGTGGGATGTAACCTGGAGAGAGCCACTCATGAGAGCAGAGTGGAGGTGCCGTTAAAAGGTAAACATTGAGCTACCGTACGATCCAGAGGCTTATTCCTGGACCTATAACCTAAGAAGACAGAATTGGAAAGAAAGAGGCAGGCAAATCTGCATTGCACAGTATTACCATAGCCAAGATATGGAAGTCACCAAAAAGTCCACCGACAGATGGGTGGACAAAGAAGAACTGCTACATGTACAGATGGATTATGAGCTAGCGATAAAATGAAACAATGCCATTTGCAGCACCATAGATGACTCTAGAAGTAATCACGCAACTTGGAGTAAGTGAGAAAACGAAAGACACATATCCTATCATACCACAAAGAGGTGTTACCTAAAAATTGATACAAACGAAGATACTTCCACAGAGAAAGGCAATCACAGATTCAGTACAAAAACTTAAGGTTCACCAAATGGAAAGGTGTGAGGATTGGGTACATTACCATATTGAGGTGAACAGAGATATACAAACACACGTGAAATATATAATCACCAAAGACCTACAGAATACCAAGAGAAGACTACTCAACATTGTGTCATAACCTACACGGGAAAAGATTCCAAAGAAGAATAGATATATGTATATGTGTGAAGGAACCACGTCTTGCACACCTAGACCAAACAAACCATTGTAATCGAATTTGCTGTGATAAAGAATAAAAATTTTGTTAAAACTACAAACAAGAAGGAATGACACATACACTTAAAGGGCTTTTTCCCGGCACATTCCATTGTAACTTACAACCTAGAACACGACTTCCATTAAGGCTCTGTTGCCCTAGTGACCAGATTTGGTAAAGGAGAAATGCTGCCCCCTTGTGGCCGTTTCCCGCAAGAGCAGCTTTAAACCCACAGCTACTGGTCACTTAAAATTCACAAGGGCTCAGGGCTGTAAAGGACACCTGCCGTCAAAAATTGTGCTCAGGTGGGGAATGGACAAAAGAAATTCAAAACAGGCGAATGTTTCAAGAAGATAGTATGCAGAGGTAAGTATTCCTCACTCTCTTTAAACAAAAAAACAGGAAAATGGGTAAAAGCTCAACCTCAGGAATGATTAGACTCATGCAATCTAATCAACCAAAAGGTTTCAACTCACACCTGTCGACTGACCGTCAGCAAAAAGTCTACCAACAATAAATGCTGACGGGGTTGTAGAGAACTGTGTAACCTCTAGGTGCTGGTGAGATGTAAAGTGGTTAACAGCCAGTAAGGAGTACCAAAAGGAACTGCGTTGAAAAGTGAAAATTGAGGTACCACTCAATGCAACAGGCACACCACTGGGCCTCTCACCTGAGAAGACCAGGATCGAAAAGACACAGGCTGCAAAGGCTGCACTGCAGCCTTATTCAAAATAGCCAAGATGGGAAGCAACCAAAATGTCCATCAACAGGTGAATGGATAAAGAAGAAGGAGTCCATGTACACAATGGAATATTAGCCATGGAAAACAATGAAACACTGCTCTTTGAGGCACCAGAGATGAGCCTGGAGATAATCACAAAACATGAGGTAAGTCGGAAAGCAAAAGACCTATATCCTATGATATCCCTTAGAGGCGTTATCTAATCACTGACACAAATGAACATATTTCCACAGAGAAAGACACTCACAGACTTAGAAAACCAACTATGCTCATCTAAAAGGAAAGGTGGGGGGAATGGATAAATGAGATTAGTGTTACTATACATATCCAAATACATATTATATACATATTTCAAAACGACCGACCATATAGCAAGGGAGGTCTACAGAACACTCTGTAATATTTTACATGGGAAGAGGATCTGTAGAGTAGACATATATAATGTACAATTGAACCAGATTGTGTACCCCTAGGACAAACAATATTCTAGTCCTTACCCCGATTAAAAAAATTAACAAAAACAAGAAGTAATGAGACCTAAACTTATGGGGGTTTCTCCTGGCACATTCCATTCTAATTTACAACCTAGGAACACGACTTCCAGAAAGGCTCTGCTGCCCTAGTACTCAGATTTGGGAATGGAGAAATGCTGCCTCCTTGTGGCCATTTCCCACAACAGCAGCTTTCAACCCACTGCTAAAGGTCACTAAATATTCACCAACTTGCAATTCTGTAAATGACACCTGCCCTCCAAATAAATCCTGGGATCAAAAATGGAGCAAAAATTTCAAAAGAGGGCAACCTTCCAAGAGGACAATTTCAAGAGCTATGTGGTACTCACAGCTTTTCCTTTAAAGAGGAAAGAAAAAGGTGTGGGAAAATGATATATTTTAGGAATTTTTAAAGACATGCAAACCCAAATTACAAAACCCTATCAGCTCACAGCAGTCAGAATGGCCATCAGCAAAAATGTTTCAAAAAATAAATGCTGAAGGGACTGTGGAGGAATGCGTACACTCGGCCCTAAGGGGGACGTGGTAAGAGCCACTAATGAAAACACAATGGAAGTGCCTTGAAAAGGTAAACACTGAGCTACCCGTCAATCAGTCATACCCACTGCTGGGCCTATCCCCTGAGAAAATGAGAATCAAAACGTCACAGGCTGGCAATCCTGCACTCCAGCCATATTGACCATAGCCAACATTTGGAAGCAATGAAAATGTCCATCAACAGAGGAACGCACCAAGAAGAACTCTTCCATGTACACAATGTAATATTGCTCCAATAATAAATATAAGGTAAATTTAAAAGACAAACATAAGTAAGGAGACATCAGCATTTGTGGGTTTCTTCAGGCACATTCCACTCTAATTTATAACCGAGGAACACCACTGGCCGGAAGGCCTGTTGCCCTAGTACCAGCACGGGGAACGTAGAAAGACCGCCACCCTCTGGCCGTTACCTCCAAACGCAGGTTTAAGCCTGTGCTAATGGTCACCGCAAAATGTCTTCAGGGAGGTAATGGCCAAAAAATTTTAAAATTATGACATACATACTTTAAGAAAACACTTTGAAGAACTAAGCGGTACTCACAGTCTGAAAAATGAAAAGGACCTGCCTTAAAGCTCAGTTTTAATGGATCATGAGACACATGCAAATTCAGCCACAAAGACGTATCAGCTCACACCAGTCAGAATAACCATCAGTAAAAAACCACAAAGAATAAATGCTGAAGGTGCTGTGGAGAAATGCAAACCCTCCACTTTAAGTGGGATGTAACCTGGAGAGAGCCACTCATGAGAGCAGAGTGGAGGTGCCGTTAAAAGGTAAACATTGAGCTACCGTACGATCCAGAGGCTTATTCCTGGACCTATAACCTAAGAAGACAGAATTGGAAAGAAAGAGGCAGGCAAATCTGCATTGCACAGTATTACCATAGCCAAGATATGGAAGTCACCAAAAAGTCCACCGACAGATGGGTGGACAAAGAAGAACTGCTACATGTACAGATGGATTATGAGCTAGCGATAAAATGAAGCAATGCCATTTGCAGCACCATAGATGACTCTAGAAGTAATCACGCAACTTGGAGTAAGTGAGAAAACGAAAGACCCATATCCTATCATACCACATAGAGGTGTTACCTAAAAATTGATACAAACGAAGATACTTCCACAGAGAAAGGCAATCACAGATTCAGTACAAAAACTTAAGGTTCACCAAATGGAAACGTGTGAGGATTGGGTACATTACCATATTGAGGTGAACAGAGATATACAAACACACGTGAAATATATAATCACCAAAGACCTACAGAATACCAAGAGAAGACTACTCAACATTGTGTCATAACCTACACGGGAAAAGATTCCAAAGAAGAATAGATATATGTATATGTGTGAAGGAACCACGTCTTGCACACCTAGACCAAACAAACCATTGTAATCGAATTTGCTGTGATAAAGAATAAAAATTTTGTTAAAAATACAAACAAGAAGGAATGACACATAAACTTAAAGGGCTTTTTCCCGGCACATTCCATTGTAATTTACAACCTAGAACACGACTTCCATTAAGGCTCTGTTGCCCTAGTGACCAGATTTGGTAAAGGAGAAATGCTGCCCCCTTGTGGCCGTTTCCCGCAAGAGCAGCTTTAAACCCACAGCTACTGGTCACTTAAAATTCACAAGGGCTCAGGGCTGTAAAGGACACCTGCCGTCAAAAATTGTGCTCAGGTGGGGAATGGACAAAAGAAATTCAAAACAGGCGAATGTTTCAAGAAGATAGTATGCAGAGGTAAGTATTCCTCACTCTCTTTAAACAAAAAAACAGGAAAATGGGTAAAAGCTCAACCTCAGGAATGATTAGACTCATGCAATCTAATCAACCAAAAGGTTTCAACTCACACCTGTCGACTGACCGTCAGCAAAAAGTCTACCAACAATAAATGCTGACGGGGTTGTAGAGAACTGTGTAACCTCTAGGTGCTGGTGGGATGGAAAGTGGTTAACAGCCAATAATGACCACCGAAAGGAACTGCGTTGAAAAGTGAAAACTGAGGTACCATTCAATCCAGCAGGCACACCACTGGGCCTCTCACCTGAGAAGACCAGGATCGAAAAGACACAGGCTGCAAATGCTGCACTGCAGCATTATTCAAAATAGCCAAGATGGGAAGCAACCAAAATGTCCATCAACAGGTGAATGGATAAAGAAGAAGGAGTCCATGTACACAATGGAATATTAGCCATGGAAAACAATGAAACACTGCTCTTTGAGGCACCAGAGATGAGCCTGGAGATAATCACAAAACATGAGGTAAGTCGGAAAGCAAAAGACCTATATCCTATGATATCCCTTAGAGGCGTTATCTAATCACTGACACAAATGAACATATTTCCACAGAGAAAGACACTCACAGACTTAGAAAACCAACTATGCTCATCTAAAAGGAAAGGTGGGGGGAATGGATAAATGAGATTAGTGTTACTATACATATCCAAATACATATTATATACATATTTCAAAACGACCGACCATATAGCAAGGGAGGTCTACAGAACACTCTGTAATATTTTACATGGGAAGAGGATCTGTAGAGTAGACATATATAATGTACAAATGAACCAGATTGTGTACCCCTAGGACAAACAATATTCTAGTCCTTACCCCGATTAAAAAAATTAACAAAAACAAGAAGTAATGAGACCTAAACTTATGGGGGTTTCTCCTGGCACATTCCATTCTAATTTACAACCTAGGAACACGACTTCCAGAAAGGCTCTGCTGCCCTAGTACTCAGATTTGGGAATGGAGAAATGCTGCCTCCTTGTGGCCACTTCCCACAACAGCAGCTTTCAACCCACTGCTAAAGGTCACTAAATATTCACCAACTTGCCATTCTGTAAATGACACCTGCCCTCCAAATAAATCCTGGGATCAAAAATGGAGCAAAAATTTCAAAAGAGGGCAACCTTCCAAGAAGACAATTTCAAGAGCTATGTGGTACTCACAGCTTTTCCTTTAAAGAAGAGGAAAGAAAAAGGTGTGGGAAAATGATATATTTTAGGAATTTTTAAAGACATGCAAACCCAAATTACAAAAACCTATCAGCTCACAGCAGTCAGAATGGCCATCAGCAAAAATGTTTCAAAAAATAAATGCTGAAGGGACTGTGGAGGAATGCGTACACTCGGCCCTAAGGGGGACGTGGTAAGAGCCACTAATGAAAACACAATGGAAGTGCCTTGAAAAGGTAAACACTGAGCTACCCGTCAATCAGTCATACCCACTGCTGGGCCTATCCCTGAGAAAATGAGAATCAAAACGTCACAGGCTGGCAACCCTGCACTCCAGCCATATTGACCATAGCCAACATTTGGAAGCAATGAAAATGTCCATCAACAGAGGAACGCACCAAGAAGAACTCTTCCATGTGCACAATGTAATATTGCTCCAATAATAAATATAAGGTAAATTTAAAAGACAAACATAAGTAAGGAGACATCAGCATTTGTGGGTTTCTTCAGGCACAATCCACTCTAATTTATAACCGAGGAACACCACTGGCCGGAAGGCCTGTTGCCCTAGTACCAGCATGGGGAACGTAGAAAGACCGCCACCCTCTGGCCGTTACCTGCAAACGCAGGTTTAAGCCTGTGCTAATGGTCACCGCAAAATGTCTTCAGGGAGGTAATGGCGAAAAAATTTTAAAATTATGACATACATACTTTAAGAAAACACTTTGAAGAACTAAGCGGTACTCACAGCCTGAAAAATGAAAAGGACCTGCCTTAAAGCTCAGTTTTAATGGATCATGAGACACATGCAAATTCAGCCACAAAGACGTATCAGCTCACACCAGTCAGAATAACCATCAGTAAAAAACCACAAAGAATAAATGCTGAAGGTGCTGTGGAGAAATGCAAACCCTCCACTTTAAGTGGGATGTAACCTGGAGAGAGCCACTCATGAGAGCAGAGTGGAGGTGCCGTTAAAAGGTAAACATTGAGCTACCGTACGATCCAGAGGCTTATTCCTGGACCTATAACCTAAGAAGACAGAATTGGAAAGAAAGAGGCAGGCAAATCTGCATTGCACAGTATTACCATAGCCAAGATATGGAAGTCACCAAAAAGTCCACCGACAGATGGGTGGACAAAGAAGAACTGCTACATGTACAGATGGATTATGAGCTAGCGATAAAATGAAGCAATGCCATTTGCAGCACCATAGATGACTCTAGAAGTAATCACGCAACTTGGAGTAAGTGAGAAAACGAAAGACACATATCCTATCATACCACAAAGAGGTGTTACCTAAAAATTGATACAAACGAAGATACTTCCACAGAGAAAGGCAATCACAGATTCAGTACAAAAACTTAAGGTTCACCAAATGGAAAGGTGTGAGGATTGGGTACATTACCATATTGAGGTGAACAGAGATATACAAACACACGTGAAATATATAATCACCAAAGACCTACAGAATACCAAGAGAAGACTACTCAACATTGTGTCATAACCTACACGGGAAAAGATTCCAAAGAAGAATAGATATATGTATATGTGTGAAGGAACCACGTCTTGCACACCTAGACCAAACAAACCATTGTAATCGAATTTGCTGTGATAAAGAATAAAAATTTTGTTAAAACTACAAACAAGAAGGAATGACACATACACTTAAAGGGCTTTTTCCCGGCACATTCCATTGTAACTTACAACCTAGAACACGACTTCCATTAAGGCTCTGTTGCCCTAGTGACCAGATTTGGTAAAGGAGAAATGCTGCCCCCTTGTGGCCGTTTCCCGCAAGAGCAGCTTTAAACCCACAGCTACTGGTCACTTAAAATTCACAAGGGCTCAGGGCTGTAAAGGACACCTGCCGTCAAAAATTGTGCTCAGGTGGGGAATGGACAAAAGAAATTCAAAACAGGCGAATGTTTCAAGAAGATAGTATGCAGAGGTAAGTATTCCTCACTCTCTTTAAACAAAAAAACAGGAAAATGGGTAAAAGCTCAACCTCAGGAATGATTAGACTCATGCAATCTAATCAACCAAAAGGTTTCAACTCACACCTGTCGACTGACCGTCAGCAAAAAGTCTACCAACAATAAATGCTGACGGGGTTGTAGAGAACTGTGTAACCTCTAGGTGCTGGTGAGATGTAAAGTGGTTAACAGCCAGTAAGGAGTACCAAAAGGAACTGCGTTGAAAAGTGAAAATTGAGGTACCACTCAATGCAACAGGCACACCACTGGGCCTCTCACCTGAGAAGACCAGGATCGAAAAGACACAGGCTGCAAAGGCTGCACTGCAGCCTTATTCAAAATAGCCAAGATGGGAAGCAACCAAAATGTCCATCAACAGGTGAATGGATAAAGAAGAAGGAGTCCATGTACACAATGGAATATTAGCCATGGAAAACAATGAAACACTGCTCTTTGAGGCACCAGAGATGAGCCTGGAGATAATCACAAAACATGAGGTAAGTCGGAAAGCAAAAGACCTATATCCTATGATATCCCTTAGAGGCGTTATCTAATCACTGACACAAATGAACATATTTCCACAGAGAAAGACACTCACAGACTTAGAAAACCAACTATGCTCATCTAAAAGGAAAGGTGGGGGGAATGGATAAATGAGATTAGTGTTACTATACATATCCAAATACATATTATATACATATTTCAAAACGACCGACCATATAGCAAGGGAGGTCTACAGAACACTCTGTAATATTTTACATGGGAAGAGGATCTGTAGAGTAGACATATATAATGTACAATTGAACCAGATTGTGTACCCCTAGGACAAACAATATTCTAGTCCTTACCCCGATTAAAAAAATTAACAAAAACAAGAAGTAATGAGACCTAAACTTATGGGGGTTTCTCCTGGCACATTCCATTCTAATTTACAACCTAGGAACACGACTTCCAGAAAGGCTCTGCTGCCCTAGTACTCAGATTTGGGAATGGAGAAATGCTGCCTCCTTGTGGCCATTTCCCACAACAGCAGCTTTCAACCCACTGCTAAAGGTCACTAAATATTCACCAACTTGCCATTCTGTAAATGACACCTGCCCTCCAAATAAATCCTGGGATCAAAAATGGAGCAAAAATTTCAAAAGAGGGCAACCTTCCAAGAAGACAATTTCAAGAGCTATGTGGTACTCACAGCTTTTCCTTTAAAGAAGAGGAAAGAAAAAGGTGTGGGAAAATGATATATTTTAGGAATTTTTAAAGACATGCAAACCCAAATTACAAAACCCTATCAGCTCACAGCAGTCAGAATGGCCATCAGCAAAAATGTTTCAAAAAATAAATGCTGAAGGGACTGTGGAGGAATGCGTACACTCGGCCCTAAGGGGGACGTGGTAAGAGCCACTAATGAAAACACAATGGAAGTGCCTTGAAAAGGTAAACACTGAGCTACCCGTCAATCAGTCATACCCACTGCTGGGCCTATCCCTGAGAAAATGAGAATCAAAACGTCACAGGCTGGCAACCCTGCACTCCAGCCATATTGACCATAGCCAACATTTGGAAGCAATGAAAATGTCCATCAACAGAGGAACGCACCAAGAAGAACTCTTCCATGTGCACAATGTAATATTGCTCCAATAATAAATATAAGGTAAATTTAAAAGACAAACATAAGTAAGGAGACATCAGCATTTGTGGGTTTCTTCAGGCACAATCCACTCTAATTTATAACCGAGGAACACCACTGGCCGGAAGGCCTGTTGCCCTAGTACCAGCATGGGGAACGTAGAAAGACCGCCACCCTCTGGCCGTTACCTGCAAACGCAGGTTTAAGCCTGTGCTAATGGTCACCGCAAAATGTCTTCAGGGAGGTAATGGCGAAAAAATTTTAAAATTATGACATACATACTTTAAGAAAACACTTTGAAGAACTAAGCGGTACTCACAGCCTGAAAAATGAAAAGGACCTGCCTTAAAGCTCAGTTTTAATGGATCATGAGACACATGCAAATTCAGCCACAAAGACGTATCAGCTCACACCAGTCAGAATAACCATCAGTAAAAAACCACAAAGAATAAATGCTGAAGGTGCTGTGGAGAAATGCAAACCCTCCACTTTAAGTGGGATGTAACCTGGAGAGAGCCACTCATGAGAGCAGAGTGGAGGTGCCGTTAAAAGGTAAACATTGAGCTACCGTACGATCCAGAGGCTTATTCCTGGACCTATAACCTAAGAAGACAGAATTGGAAAGAAAGAGGCAGGCAAATCTGCATTGCACAGTATTACCATAGCCAAGATATGGAAGTCACCAAAAAGTCCACCGACAGATGGGTGGACAAAGAAGAACTGCTACATGTACAGATGGATTATGAGCTAGCGATAAAATGAAGCAATGCCATTTGCAGCACCATAGATGACTCTAGAAGTAATCACGCAACTTGGAGTAAGTGAGAAAACGAAAGACCCATATCCTATCATACCACATAGAGGTGTTACCTAAAAATTGATACAAACGAAGATACTTCCACAGAGAAAGGCAATCACAGATTCAGTACAAAAACTTAAGGTTCACCAAATGGAAACGTGTGAGGATTGGGTACATTACCATATTGAGGTGAACAGAGATATACAAACACACGTGAAATATATAATCACCAAAGACCTACAGAATACCAAGAGAAGACTACTCAACATTGTGTCATAACCTACACGGGAAAAGATTCCAAAGAAGAATAGATATATGTATATGTGTGAAGGAACCACGTCTTGCACACCTAGACCAAACAAACCATTGTAATCGAATTTGCTGTGATAAAGAATAAAAATTTTGTTAAAACTACAAACAAGAAGGAATGACACATACACTTAAAGGGCTTTTTCCCGGCACATTCCATTGTAACTTACAACCTAGAACACGACTTCCATTAAGGCTCTGTTGCCCTAGTGACCAGATTTGGTAAAGGAGAAATGCTGCCCCCTTGTGGCCGTTTCCCGCAAGAGCAGCTTTAAACCCACAGCTACTGGTCACTTAAAATTCACAAGGGCTCAGGGCTGTAAAGGACACCTGCCGTCAAAAATTGTGCTCAGGTGGGGAATGGACAAAAGAAATTCAAAACAGGCAAATGTTTCAAGAAGATAGTATGCAGAGGTAAGTATTCCTCACTCTCTTTAAACAAAAAAACAGGAAAATGGGTAAAAGCTCAACCTCAGGAATGATTAGACTCATGCAATCTAATCAACCAAAAGGTTTCAACTCACACCTGTCGACTGACCGTCAGCAAAAAGTCTACCAACAATAAATGCTGACGGGGTTGTAGAGAACTGTGTAACCTCTAGGTGCTGGTGAGATGTAAAGTGGTTAACAGCCAGTAAGGAGTACCAAAAGGAACTGCGTTGAAAAGTGAAAATTGAGGTACCACTCAATGCAACAGGCACACCACTGGGCCTCTCACCTGAGAAGACCAGGATCGAAAAGACACAGGCTGCAAAGGCTGCACTGCAGCCTTATTCAAAATAGCCAAGATGGGAAGCAACCAAAATGTCCATCAACAGGTGAATGGATAAAGAAGAAGGAGTCCATGTACACAATGGAATATTAGCCATGGAAAACAATGAAACACTGCTCTTTGAGGCACCAGAGATGAGCCTGGAGATAATCACAAAACATGAGGTAAGTCGGAAAGCAAAAGACCTATATCCTATGATATCCCTTAGAGGCGTTATCTAATCACTGACACAAATGAACATATTTCCACAGAGAAAGACACTCACAGACTTAGAAAACCAACTATGCTCATCTAAAAGGAAAGGTGGGGGGAATGGATAAATGAGATTAGTGTTACTATACATATCCAAATACATATTATATACATATTTCAAAACGACCGACCATATAGCAAGGGAGGTCTACAGAACACTCTGTAATATTTTACATGGGAAGAGGATCTGTAGAGTAGACATATATAATGTACAATTGAACCAGATTGTGTACCCCTAGGACAAACAATATTCTAGTCCTTACCCCGATTAAAAAAATTAACAAAAACAAGAAGTAATGAGACCTAAACTTATGGGGGTTTCTCCTGGCACATTCCATTCTAATTTACAACCTAGGAACACGACTTCCAGAAAGGCTCTGCTGCCCTAGTACTCAGATTTGGGAATGGAGAAATGCTGCCTCCTTGTGGCCATTTCCCACAACAGCAGCTTTCAACCCACTGCTAAAGGTCACTAAATATTCACCAACTTGCCATTCTGTAAATGACACCTGCCCTCCAAATAAATCCTGGGATCAAAAATGGAGCAAAAATTTCAAAAGAGGGCAACCTTCCAAGAAGACAATTTCAAGAGCTATGTGGTACTCACAGCTTTTCCTTTAAAGAAGAGGAAAGAAAAAGGTGTGGGAAAATGATATATTTTAGGAATTTTTAAAGACATGCAAACCCAAATTACAAAACCCTATCAGCTCACAGCAGTCAGAATGGCCATCAGCAAAAATGTTTCAAAAAATAAATGCTGAAGGGACTGTGGAGGAATGCGTACACTCGGCCCTAAGGGGGACGTGGTAAGAGCCACTAATGAAAACACAATGGAAGTGCCTTGAAAAGGTAAACACTGAGCTACCCGTCAATCAGTCATACCCACTGCTGGGCCTATCCCTGAGAAAATGAGAATCAAAACGTCACAGGCTGGCAATCCTGCACTCCAGCCATATTGACCATAGCCAACATTTGGAAGCAATGAAAATGTCCATCAACAGAGGAACGCACCAAGAAGAACTCTTCCATGTGCACAATGTAATATTGCTCCAATAATAAATATAAGGTAAATTTAAAAGACAAACATAAGTAAGGAGACATCAGCATTTGTGGGTTTCTTCAGGCACAATCCACTCTAATTTATAACCGAGGAACACCACTGGCCGGAAGGCCTGTTGCCCTAGTACCAGCATGGGGAACGTAGAAAGACCGCCACCCTCTGGCCGTTACCTGCAAACGCAGGTTTAAGCCTGTGCTAATGGTCACCGCAAAATGTCTTCAGGGAGGTAATGGCGAAAAAATTTTAAAATTATGACATACATACTTTAAGAAAACACTTTGAAGAACTAAGCGGTACTCACAGCCTGAAAAATGAAAAGGACCTGCCTTAAAGCTCAGTTTTAATGGATCATGAGACACATGCAAATTCAGCCACAAAGACGTATCAGCTCACACCAGTCAGAATAACCATCAGTAAAAAACCACAAAGAATAAATGCTGAAGGTGCTGTGGAGAAATGCAAACCCTCCACTTTAAGTGGGATGTAACCTGGAGAGAGCCACTCATGAGAGCAGAGTGGAGGTGCCGTTAAAAGGTAAACATTGAGCTACCGTACGATCCAGAGGCTTATTCCTGGACCTATAACCTAAGAAGACAGAATTGGAAAGAAAGAGGCAGGCAAATCTGCATTGCACAGTATTACCATAGCCAAGATATGGAAGTCACCAAAAAGTCCACCGACAGATGGGTGGACAAAGAAGAACTGCTACATGTACAGATGGATTATGAGCTAGCGATAAAATGAAACAATGCCATTTGCAGCACCATAGATGACTCTAGAAGTAATCACGCAACTTGGAGTAAGTGAGAAAACGAAAGACACATATCCTATCATACCACAAAGAGGTGTTACCTAAAAATTGATACAAACGAAGATACTTCCACAGAGAAAGGCAATCACAGATTCAGTACAAAAACTTAAGGTTCACCAAATGGAAAGGTGTGAGGATTGGGTACATTACCATATTGAGGTGAACAGAGATATACAAACACACGTGAAATATATAATCACCAAAGACCTACAGAATACCAAGAGAAGACTACTCAACATTGTGTCATAACCTACACGGGAAAAGATTCCAAAGAAGAATAGATATATGTATATGTGTGAAGGAACCACGTCTTGCACACCTAGACCAAACAAACCATTGTAATCGAATTTGCTGTGATAAAGAATAAAAATTTTGTTAAAACTACAAACAAGAAGGAATGACACATACACTTAAAGGGCTTTTTCCCGGCACATTCCATTGTAACTTACAACCTAGAACACGACTTCCATTAAGGCTCTGTTGCCCTAGTGACCAGATTTGGTAAAGGAGAAATGCTGCCCCCTTGTGGCCGTTTCCCGCAAGAGCAGCTTTAAACCCACAGCTACTGGTCACTTAAAATTCACAAGGGCTCAGGGCTGTAAAGGACACCTGCTGTCAAAAATTGTGCTCAGGTGGGGAATGGACAAAAGAAATTCAAAACAGGCGAATGTTTCAAGAAGATAGTATGCAGAGGTAAGTATTCCTCACTCTCTTTAAACAAAAAAACAGGAAAATGGGTAAAAGCTCAACCTCAGGAATGATTAGACTCATGCAATCTAATCAACCAAAAGGTTTCAACTCACACCTGTCGACTGACCGTCAGCAAAAAGTCTACCAACAATAAATGCTGACGGGGTTGTAGAGAACTGTGTAACCTCTAGGTGCTGGTGAGATGTAAAGTGGTTAACAGCCAGTAAGGAGTACCAAAAGGAACTGCGTTGAAAAGTGAAAATTGAGGTACCACTCAATGCAACAGGCACACCACTGGGCCTCTCACCTGAGAAGACCAGGATCGAAAAGACACAGGCTGCAAAGGCTGCACTGCAGCCTTATTCAAAATAGCCAAGATGGGAAGCAACCAAAATGTCCATCAACAGGTGAATGGATAAAGAAGAAGGAGTCCATGTACACAATGGAATATTAGCCATGGAAAACAATGAAACACTGCTCTTTGAGGCACCAGAGATGAGCCTGGAGATAATCACAAAACATGAGGTAAGTCGGAAAGCAAAAGACCTATATCCTATGATATCCCTTAGAGGCGTTATCTAATCACTGACACAAATGAACATATTTCCACAGAGAAAGACACTCACAGACTTAGAAAACCAACTATGCTCATCTAAAAGGAAAGGTGGGGGGAATGGATAAATGAGATTAGTGTTACTATACATATCCAAATACATATTATATACATATTTCAAAACGACCGACCATATAGCAAGGGAGGTCTACAGAACACTCTGTAATATTTTACATGGGAAGAGGATCTGTAGAGTAGACATATATAATGTACAATTGAACCAGATTGTGTACCCCTAGGACAAACAATCTTCTAGTCCTTACCCCGATTAAAAAAATTAACAAAAACAAGAAGTAATGAGACCTAAACTTATGGGGGTTTCTCCTGGCACATTCCATTCTAATTTACAACCTAGGAACACGACTTCCAGAAAGGCTCTGCTGCCCTAGTACTCAGATTTGGGAATGGAGAAATGCTGCCTCCTTGTGGCCATTTCCCACAACAGCAGCTTTCAACCCACTGCTAAAGGTCACTAAATATTCACCAACTTGCAATTCTGTAAATGACACCTGCCCTCCAAATAAATCCTGGGATCAAAAATGGAGCAAAAATTTCAAAAGAGGGCAACCTTCCAAGAGGACAATTTCAAGAGCTATGTGGTACTCACAGCTTTTCCTTTAAAGAGGAAAGAAAAAGGTGTGGGAAAATGATATATTTTAGGAATTTTTAAAGACATGCAAACCCAAATTACAAAACCCTATCAGCTCACAGCAGTCAGAATGGCCATCAGCAAAAATGTTTCAAAAAATAAATGCTGAAGGGATTGTGGAGGAATGCGTACACTCGGCCCTAAGGGGGACGTGGTAAGAGCCACTAATGAAAACACAATGGAAGTGCCTTGAAAAGGTAAACACTGAGCTACCCGTCAATCAGTCATACCCACTGCTGGGCCTATCCCCTGAGAAAATGAGAATCAAAACGTCACAGGCTGGCAATCCTGCACTCCAGCCATATTGACCATAGCCAACATTTGAAAGCAATGAAAATGTCCATCAACAGAGGAACGCACCAAGAAGAACTCTTCCATGTACACAATGTAATATTGCTCCAATAATAAATATAAGGTAAATTTAAAAGACAAACATAAGTAAGGAGACATCAGCATTTGTGGGTTTCTTCAGGCACATTCCACTCTAATTTATAACCGAGGAACACCACTGGCCGGAAGGCCTGTTGCCCTAGTACCAGCACGGGGAACATAGAAAGACCGCCACCCTCTGGCCGTTACCTCCAAACGCAGGTTTAAGCCTGTGCTAATGGTCACCGCAAAATGTCTTCAGGGAGGTAATGGCCAAAAAATTTTAAAATTATGACATACATACTTTAAGAAAACACTTTGAAGAACTAAGCGGTACTCACAGCCTGAAAAATGAAAAGGACCTGCCTTAAAGCTCAGTTTTAATGGATCATGAGACACATGCAAATTCAGCCACAAAGACGTATCAGCTCACACCAGTCAGAATAACCATCAGTAAAAAACCACAAAGAATAAATGCTGAAGGTGCTGTGGAGAAATGCAAACCCTCCACTTTAAGTGGGATGTAACCTGGAGAGAGCCACTCATGAGAGCAGAGTGGAGGTGCCGTTAAAAGGTAAACATTGAGCTACCGTACGATCCAGAGGCTTATTCCTGGACCTATAACCTAAGAAGACAGAATTGGAAAGAAAGAGGCAGGCAAATCTGCATTGCACAGTATTACCATAGCCAAGATATGGAAGTCACCAAAAAGTCCACCGACAGATGGGTGGACAAGGAAGAACTGCTACATGTACAGATGGATTATGAGCTAGCGATAAAATGAAGCAATGCCATTTGCAGCACCATAGATGACTCTAGAAGTAATCACGCAACTTGGAGTAAGTGAGAAAACGAAAGACCCATATCCTATCATACCACATAGAGGTGTTACCTAAAAATTGATACAAACGAAGATACTTCCACAGAGAAAGGCAATCACAGATTCAGTACAAAAACTTAAGGTTCACCAAATGGAAACGTGTGAGGATTGGGTACATTACCATATTGAGGTGAACAGAGATATACAAACACACGTGAAATATATAATCACCAAAGACCTACAGAATACCAAGAGAAGACTACTCAACATTGTGTCATAACCTACACGGGAAAAGATTCCAAAGAAGAATAGATATATGTATATGTGTGAAGGAACCACGTCTTGCACACCTAGACCAAACAAACCATTGTAATCGAATTTGCTGTGATAAACAATAAAAATTTTGTTAAAAATACAAACAAGAAGGAATGACACATAAACTTAAAGGGCTTTTTCCCGGCACATTCCATTGTAATTTACAACCTAGAACACGACTTCCATTAAGGCTCTGTTGCCCTAGTGACCAGATTTGGTAAAGGAGAAATGCTGCCCCCTTGTGGCCGTTTCCCGCAAGAGCAGCTTTAAACCCACAGCTACTGGTCACTTAAAATTCACAAGGGCTCAGGGCTGTAAAGGACACCTGCCGTCAAAAATTGTGCTCAGGTGGGGAATGGACAAAAGAAATTCAAAACAGGCGAATGTTTCAAGAAGATAGTATGCAGAGGTAAGTATTCCTCACTCTCTTTAAACAAAAAAACAGGAAAATGGGTAAAAGCTCAACCTCAGGAATGATTAGACTCATGCAATCTAATCAACCAAAAGGTTTCAACTCACACCTGTCGACTGACCGTCAGCAAAAAGTCTACCAACAATAAATGCTGACGGGGTTGTAGAGAACTGTGTAACCTCTAGGTGCTGGTGGGATGGAAAGTGGTTAACAGCCAATAATGACCACCGAAAGGAACTGCGTTGAAAAGTGAAAACTGAGGTACCATTCAATCCAGCAGGCACACCACTGGGCCTCTCACCTGAGAAGACCAGGATCGAAAAGACACAGGCTGCAAATGCTGCACTGCAGCCTTATTCAAAATAGCCAAGATGGGAAGCAACCAAAATGTCCATCAACAGGTGAATGGATAAAGAAGAAGGAGTCCATGTACACAATGGAATATTAGCCATGGAAAACAATGAAACACTGCTCTTTGAGGCACCAGAGATGAGCCTGGAGATAATCACAAAACATGAGGTAAGTCGGAAAGCAAAAGACCTATATCCTATGATATCCCTTAGAGGCGTTATCTAATCACTGACACAAATGAACATATTTCCACAGAGAAAGACACTCACAGACTTAGAAAACCAACTATGCTCATCTAAAAGGAAAGGTGGGGGGAATGGATAAATGAGATTAGTGTTACTATACATATCCAAATACATATTATATACATATTTTAAAACGACCGACCATATAGCAAGGGAGGTCTACAGAACACTCTGTAATATTTTACATGGGAAGAGGATCTGTAGAGTAGACATATATAATGTACAAATGAACCAGATTGTGTACCCCTAGGACAAACAATATTCTAATCCTTACCCCGATTAAAAAAATTAACAAAAACAAGAAGTAATGAGACCTAAACTTATGGGGGTTTCTCCTGGCACATTCCATTCTAATTTACAACCTAGGAACACGACTTCCAGAAAGGCTCTGCTGCCCTAGTACTCAGATTTGGGAATGGAGAAATGCTGCCTCCTTGTGGCCATTTCCCACAACAGCAGCTTTCAACCCACTGCTAAAGGTCACTAAATATTCACCAACTTGCCATTCTGTAAATGACACCTGCCCTCCAAATAAATCCTGGGATCAAAAATGGAGCAAAAATTTCAAAAGAGGGCAACCTTCCAAGAGGACAATTTCAAGAGCTATGTGGTACTCACAGCTTTTCCTTTAAAGAGGAAAGAAAAAGGTGTGGGAAAATGATATATTTTAGGAATTTTTAAAGACATGCAAACCCAAATTACAAAACCCTATCAGCTCACAGCAGTCAGAATGGCCATCAGCAAAAATGTTTCAAAAAATAAATGCTGAAGGGACTGTGGAGGAATGCGTACACTCGGCCCTAAGGGGGACGTGGTAAGAGCCACTAATGAAAACACAATGGAAGTGCCTTGAAAAGGTAAACACTGAGCTACCCGTCAATCAGTCATACCCACTGCTGGGCCTATCCCCTGAGAAAATGAGAATCAAAACGTCACAGGCTGGCAATCCTGCACTCCAGCCATATTGACCATAGCCAACATTTGGAAGCAATGAAAATGTCCATCAACAGAGGAACGCACCAAGAAGAACTCTTCCATGTACACAATGTAATATTGCTCCAATAATAAATATAAGGTAAATTTAAAAGACAAACATAAGTAAGGAGACATCAGCATTTGTGGGTTTCTTCAGGCACATTCCACTCTAATTTATAACCGAGGAACACCACTGGCCGGAAGGCCTGTTGCCCTAGTACCAGCACGGGGAACGTAGAAAGACCGCCACCCTCTGGCCGTTACCTGCAAACGCAGGTTTAAGCCTGTGCTAATGGTCACCGCAAAATGTCTTCAGGGAGGTAATGGCGAAAAAATTTTAAAATTATGACATACATACTTTAAGAAAACACTTTGAAGAACTAAGCTGTACTCACAGCCTGAAAAATGAAAAGGACCTGCCTTAAAGCTCAGTTTTAATGGATCATGAGACACATGCAAATTCAGCCACAAAGACGTATCAGCTCACACCAGTCAGAATAACCATCAGTAAAAAACCACAAAGAATAAATGCTGAAGGTGCTGTGGAGAAATGCAAACCCTCCACTTTAAGTGGGATGTAACCTGGAGAGAGCCACTCATGAGAGCAGAGTGGAGGTGCCGTTAAAAGGTAAACATTGAGCTACCGTACGATCCAGAGGCTTATTCCTGGACCTATAACCTAAGAAGACAGAATTGGAAAGAAAGAGGCAGGCAAATCTGCATTGCACAGTATTACCATAGCCAAGATATGGAAGTCACCAAAAAGTCCACCGACAGATGGGTGGACAAAGAAGAACTGCTACATGTACAGATGGATTATGAGCTAGCGATAAAATGAAGCAATGCCATTTGCAGCACCATAGATGACTCTAGAAGTAATCACGCAACTTGGAGTAAGTGAGAAAACGAAAGACCCATATCCTATCATACCACATAGAGGTGTTACCTAAAAATTGATACAAACGAAGATACTTCCACAGAGAAAGGCAATCACAGATTCAGTACAAAAACTTAAGGTTCACCAAATGGAAACGTGTGAGGATTGGGTACATTACCATATTGAGGTGAACAGAGATATACAAACACACGTGAAATATATAATCACCAAAGACCTACAGAATACCAAGAGAAGACTACTCAACATTGTGTCATAACCTACACGGGAAAAGATTCCAAAGAAGAATAGATATATGTATATGTGTGAAGGAACCACGTCTTGCACACCTAGACCAAACAAACCATTGTAATCGAATTTGCTGTGATAAAGAATAAAAATTTTGTTAAAAATACAAACAAGAAGGAATGACACATAAACTTAAAGGGCTTTTTCCCGGCACATTCCATTGTACTTTACAACCTAGAACACGACTTCCATTAAGGCTCTGTTGCCCTAGTGACCAGATTTGGTAAAGGAGAAATGCTGCCCCCTTGTGGCCGTTTCCCGCAAGAGCAGCTTTAAACCCACAGCTACTGGTCACTTAAAATTCACAAGGGCTCAGGGCTGTAAAGGACACCTGCCGTCAAAAATTGTGCTCAGGTGGGGAATGGACAAAAGAAATTCAAAACAGGCGAATGTTTCAAGAAGATAGTATGCAGAGGTAAGTATTCCTCACTCTCTTTAAACAAAAAAACAGGAAAATGGGTAAAAGCTCAACCTCAGGAATTATTAGACTCATGCAATCTAATCAACCAAAAGGTTCCAACTCACACCTGTCGACTGACCGTCAGCAAAAAGTCTACCAACAATAAATGCTGACGGGGTTGTAGAGAACTGTGTAACCTCTAGGTGCTGGTGGGATGGAAAGTGGTTAACAGCCAATAATGACCACCGAAAGGAACTGCGTTGAAAAGTGAAAACTGAGGTACCATTCAATCCAGCAGGCACACCACTGGGCCTCTCACCTGAGAAGACCAGGATCGAAAAGACACAGGCTGCAAATGCTGCACTGCAGCCTTATTCAAAATAGCCAAGATGGGAAGCAACCAAAGTGTCCATCAACAGGTGAATGGATAAAGAAGAAGGAGTCCATGTACACAATGGAATATTAGCCATGGAAAACAATGAAACACTGCTCTTTGAGGCACCAGAGATGAGCCTGGAGATAATCACAAAACATGAGGTAAGTCGGAAAGCAAAAGACCTATATCCTATGATATCCCTTAGAGGCGTTATCTAATCACTGACACAAATGAACATATTTCCACAGAGAAAGACACTCACAGACTTAGAAAACCAACTATGCTCATCTAAAAGGAAAGGTGGGGGGAATGGATAAATGAGATTAGTGTTACTATACATATCCAAATACATATTATATACATATTTCAAAACGACCGACCATATAGCAAGGGAGGTCTACAGAACACTCTGTAATATTTTACATGGGAAGAGGATCTGTAGAGTAGACATATATAATGTACAAATGAACCAGATTGTGTACCCCTAGGACAAACAATATTCTAGTCCTTACCCCGATTAAAAAAATTAACAAAAACAAGAAGTAATGAGACCTAAACTTATGGGGGTTTCTCCTGGCACATTCCATTCTAATTTACAACCTAGGAACACGACTTCCAGAAAGGCTCTGCTGCCCTAGTACTCAGATTTGGGAATGGAGAAATGCTGCCTCCTTGTGGCCATTTCCCACAACAGCAGCTTTCAACCCACTTCTAAAGGTCACTAAATATTCACCAACTTGCCATTCTGTAAATGACACCTGCCCTCCAAATAAATCCTGGGATCAAAAATGGAGCAAAAATTTCAAAAGAGGGCAACCTTCCAAGAAGACAATTTCAAGAGCTATGTGGTACTCACAGCTTTTCCTTTAAAGAAGAGGAAAGAAAAAGGTGTGGGAAAATGATATATTTTAGGAATTTTTAAAGACATGCAAACCCAAATTACAAAAACCTATCAGCTCACAGCAGTCAGAATGGCCATCAGCAAAAATGTTTCAAAAAATAAATGCTGAAGGGACTGTGGAGGAATGCGTACACTCGGCCCTAAGGGGGACGTGGTAAGAGCCACTAATGAAAACACAATGGAAGTGCCTTGAAAAGGTAAACACTGAGCTACCCGTCAATCAGTCATACCCACTGCTGGGCCTATCCCCTGAGAAAATGAGAATCAAAACGTCACAGGCTGGCAATCCTGCACTCCAGCCATATTGACCATAGCCAACATTTGGAAGCAATGAAAATGTCCATCAACAGAGGAACGCACCAAGAAGAACTCTTCCATGTACACAATGTAATATTGCTCCAATAATAAATATAAGGTAAATTTAAAAGACAAACATAAGTAAGGAGACATCAGCATTTGTGGGTTTCTTCAGGCACATTCCACTCTAATTTATAACCGAGGAACACCACTGGCCGGAAGGCCTGTTGCCCTAGTACCAGCATGGGGAACGTAGAAAGACCGCCACCCTCTGGCCGTTACCTGCAAACGCAGGTTTAAGCCTGTGCTAATGGTCACCGCAAAATGTCTTCAGGGAGGTAATGGCCAAAAAATTTTAAAATTATGACATACATACTTTAAGAAAACACTTTGAAGAACTAAGCGGTACTCACAGCCTGAAAAATGAAAAGGACCTGCCTTAAAGCTCAGTTTTAATGGATCATGAGACACATGCAAATTCAGCCACAAAGACGTATCAGCTCACACCAGTCAGAATAACCATCAGTAAAAAACCACAAAGAATAAATGCTGAAGGTGCTGTGGAGAAATGCAAACCCTCCACTTTAAGTGGGATGTAACCTGGAGAGAGCCACTCATGAGAGCAGAGTGGAGGTGCCGTTAAAAGGTAAACATTGAGCTACCGTACGATCCAGAGGCTTATTCCTGGACCTATAACCTAAGAAGACAGAATTGGAAAGAAAGAGGCAGGCAAATCTGCATTGCACAGTATTACCATAGCCAAGATATGGAAGTCACCAAAAAGTCCACCGACAGATGGGTGGACAAAGAAGATCTGCTACATGTACAGATGGATTATGAGCTAGCGATAAAATGAAACAATGCCATTTGCAGCACCATAGATGACTCTAGAAGTAATCACGCAACTTGGAGTAAGTGAGAAAGCGAAAGACACATATCCTATCATACCACATAGAGGTGTTACCTAAAAATTGATACAAACGAAGATACTTCCACAGAGAAAGGCAATCACAGATTCAGTACAAAAACTTAAGGTTCACCAAATGGAAACGTGTGAGGATTGGGTACATTACCATATTGAGGTGAACAGAGATATACAAACACACGTGAAATATATAATCACCAAAGACCTACAGAATACCAAGAGAAGACTACTCAACATTGTGTCATAACCTACACGGGAAAAGATTCCAAAGAAGAATAGATATATGTATATGTGTGAAGGAACCACGTCTTGCACACCTAGACCAAACAAACCATTGTAATCGAATTTGCTGTGATAAAGAATAAAAATTTTGTTAAAAATACAAACAAGAAGGAATGACACATAAACTTAAAGGGCTTTTTCCCGGCACATTCCATTGTAATTTACAACCTAGAACACGACTTCCATTAAGGCTCTGTTGCCCTAGTGACCAGATTTGGTAAAGGAGAAATGCTGCCCCCTTGTGGCCGTTTCCCGCAAGAGCAGCTTTAAACCCACAGCTACTGGTCACTTAAAATTCACAAGGGCTCAGGGCTGTAAAGGACACCTGCCGTCAAAAATTGTGCTCAGGTGGGGAATGGACAAAAGAAATTCAAAACAGGCGAATGTTTCAAGAAGATAGTATGCAGAGGTAAGTATTCCTCACTCTCTTTAAACAAAAAAACAGGAAAATGGGTAAAAGCTCAACCTCAGGAATGATTAGACTCATGCAATCTAATCAACCAAAAGGTTCCAACTCACACCTGTCGACTGACCGTCAGCAAAAAGTCTACCAACAATAAATGCTGACGGGGTTGTAGAGAACTGTGTAACCTCTAGGTGCTGGTGGGATGGAAAGTGGTTAACAGCCAATAATGACCACCGAAAGGAACTGCGTTGAAAAGTGAAAACTGAGGTACCATTCAATCCAGCAGGCACACCACTGGGCCTCTCACCTGAGAAGACCAGGATCGAAAAGACACAGGCTGCAAAGGCTGCACTGCAGCCTTATTCAAAATAGCCAAGATGGGAAGCAACCAAAATGTCCATCAACAGGTGAATGGATAAAGAAGAAGGAGTCCATGTACACGATGGAATATTAGCCATGGAAAACAATGAAACACTGCTCTTTGAGGCACCAGAGATGAGCCTGGAGATAATCACAAAACATGAGGTAAGTCGGAAAGCAAAAGACCTATATCCTATGATATCCCTTAGAGGCGTTATCTAATCACTGACACAAATGAACATATTTCCACAGAGAAAGACACTCACAGACTTAGAAAACCAACTATGCTCATCTAAAAGGAAAGGTGGGGGGAATGGATAAATGAGATTAGTGTTACTATACATATCCAAATACATATTATATACATATTTCAAAACGACCGACCATATAGCAAGGGAGGTCTACAGAACACTCTGTAATATTTTACATGGGAAGAGGATCTGTAGAGTAGACATATATAATGTACAAATGAACCAGATTGTGTACCCCTAGGACAAACAATATTCTAGTCCTTACCCCGATTAAAAAAATTAACAAAAACAAGAAGTAATGAGACCTAAACTTATGGGGGTTTCTCCTGGCACATTCCATTCTAATTTACAACCTAGGAACACGACTTCCAGAAAGGCTCTGCTGCCCTAGTACTCAGATTTGGGAATGGAGAAATGCTGCCTCCTTGTGGCCATTTCCCACAACAGCAGCTTTCAACCCACTGCTAAAGGTCACTAAATATTCACCAACTTGCCATTCTGTAAATGACACCTGCCCTCCAAATAAATCCTGGGATCAAAAATGGAGCAAAAATTTCAAAAGAGGGCAACCTTCCAAGAAGACAATTTCAAGAGCTATGTGGTACTCACAGCTTTTCCTTTAAAGAAGAGGAAAGAAAAAGGTGTGGGAAAATGATATATTTTAGGAATTTTTAAAGACATGCAAACCCAAATTACAAAAACCTATCAGCTCACAGCAGTCAGAATGGCCATCAGCAAAAATGTTTCAAAAAATAAATGCTGAAGGGACTGTGGAGGAATGCGTACACTCGGCCCTAAGGGGGACGTGGTAAGAGCCACTAATGAAAACACAATGGAAGTGCCTTGAAAAGGTAAACACTGAGCTACCCGTCAATCAGTCATACCCACTGCTGGGCCTATCCCCTGAGAAAATGAGAATCAAAACGTCACAGGCTGGCAATCCTGCACTCCAGCCATATTGACCATAGCCAACATTTGGAAGCAATGAAAATGTCCATCAACAGAGGAACGCACCAAGAAGAACTCTTCCATGTACACAATGTAATATTGCTCCAATAATAAATATAAGGTAAATTTAAAAGACAAACATAAGTAAGGAGACATCAGCATTTGTGGGTTTCTTCAGGCACATTCCACTCTAATTTATAACCGAGGAACACCACTGGCCGGAAGGCCTGTTGCCCTAGTACCAGCATGGGGAACGTAGAAAGACCGCCACCCTCTGGCCGTTACCTGCAAACGCAGGTTTAAGCCTGTGCTAATGGTCACCGCAAAATGTCTTCAGGGAGGTAATGGCCAAAAAATTTTAAAATTATGACATACATACTTTAAGAAAACACTTTGAAGAACTAAGCGGTACTCACAGCCTGAAAAATGAAAAGGACCTGCCTTAAAGCTCAGTTTTAATGGATCATGAGACACATGCAAATTCAGCCACAAAGACGTATCAGCTCACACCAGTCAGAATAACCATCAGTAAAAAACCACAAAGAATAAATGCTGAAGGTGCTGTGGAGAAATGCAAACCCTCCACTTTAAGTGGGATGTAACCTGGAGAGAGCCACTCATGAGAGCAGAGTGGAGGTGCCGTTAAAAGGTAAACATTGATCTACCGTACGATCCAGAGGCTTATTCCTGGACCTATAACCTAAGAAGACAGAATTGGAAAGAAAGAGGCAGGCAAATCTGCATTGCACAGTATTACCATAGCCAAGATATGGAAGTCACCAAAAAGTCCACCGACAGATGGGTGGACAAAGAAGAACTGCTACATGTACAGATGGATTATGAGCTAGCGATAAAATGAAGCAATGCCATTTGCAGCACCATAGATGACTCTAGAAGTAATCACGCAACTTGGAATAAGTGAGAAAACGAAAGACACATATCCTATCATACCACATAGAGGTGTTACCTAAAAATTGATACAAACGAAGATACTTCCACAGAGAAAGGCAATCACAGATTCAGTACAAAAACTTAAGGTTCACCAAATGGAAACGTGTGAGGATTGGGTACATTACCATATTGAGGTGAACAGAGATATACAAACACACGTGAAATATATAATCACCAAAGACCTACAGAATACCAAGAGAAGACTACTCAACATTGTGTCATAACCTACACGGGAAGAGATTCCAAAGAAGAATAGATATATGTATATGTGTGAAGGAACCACGTCTTGCACACCTAGACCAAACAAACCATTGTAATCGAATTTGCTGTGATAAAGAATAAAAATTTTGTTAAAAATACAAACAAAAAGGAATGACACATACACTTAAAGGGCTTTTTCCCGGCACATTCCATTGTACTTTACAACCTAGAACACGACTTCCATTAAGGCTCTGTTGCCCTAGTGACCAGATTTGGTAAAGGAGAAATGCTGCCCCCTTGTGGCCGTTTCCCGCAAGAGCAGCTTTAAACCCACAGCTACTGGTCACTTAAAATTCACAAGGGCTCAGGGCTGTAAAGGACACCTGCCGTCAAAAATTGTGCTCAGGTGGGGAATGGACAAAAGAAATTCAAAACAGGCGAATGTTTCAAGAAGATAGTATGCAGAGGTAAGTATTCCTCACTCTCTTTAAACAAAAAAACAGGAAAATGGGTAAAAGCTCAACCTCAGGAATTATTAGACTCATGCAATCTAATCAACCAAAAGGTTCCAACTCACACCTGTCGACTGACCGTCAGCAAAAAGTCTACCAACAATAAATGCTGACGGGGTTGTAGAGAACTGTGTAACCTCTAGGTGCTGGTGGGATGGAAAGTGGTTAACAGCCAATAATGACCACCGAAAGGAACTGCGTTGAAAAGTGAAAATTGAGGTACCACTCAATGCAACAGGCACACCACTGGGCCTCTCACCTGAGAAGACCAGGATCGAAAAGACACAGGCTGCAAAGGCTGCACTGCAGCCTTATTCAAAATAGCCAAGATGGGAAGCAACCAAAATGTCCATCAACAGGTGAATGGATAAAGAAGAAGGAGTCCATGTACACAATGGAATATTAGCCATGGAAAACAATGAAACACTGCTCTTTGAGGCACCAGAGATGAGCCTGGCGATAATCACAAAACATGAGGTAAGTCGGAAAGCAAAAGACCTATATCCTATGATATCCCTTAGAGGCGTTATCTAATCACTGACACAAATGAACATATTTCCACAGAGAAAGACACTCACAGACTTAGAAAACCAACTATGCTCATCTAAAAGGAAAGGTGGGGGGAATGGATAAATGAGATTAGTGTTACTATACATATCCAAATACATATTATATACATATTTCAAAACGACCGACCATATAGCAAGGGAGGTCTACAGAACACTCTGTAATATTTTACATGGGAAGAGGATCTGTAGAGTAGACATATATAATGTACAAATGAACCAGATTGTGTACCCCTAGGACAAACAATATTCTAGTCCTTACCCCGATTAAAAAAATTAACAAAAACAAGAAGTAATGAGACCTAAACTTATGGGGGTTTCTCCTGGCACATTCCATTCTAATTTACAACCTAGGAACACGACTTCCAGAAAGGCTCTGCTGCCCTAGTACTCAGATTTGGGAATGGAGAAATGCTGCCTCCTTGTGGCCATTTCCCACAACAGCAGCTTTCAACCCACTGCTAAAGGTCACTAAATATTCACCAACTTGCCATTCTGTAAATGACACCTGCCCTCCAAATAAATCCTGGGATCAAAAATGGAGCAAAAATTTCAAAAGAGGGCAACCTTCCAAGAAGACAATTTCAAGAGCTATGTGGTACTCACAGCTTTTCCTTTAAAGAAGAGGAAAGAAAAAGGTGTGGGAAAATGATATATTTTAGGAATTTTTAAAGACATGCAAACCCAAATTACAAAAACCTATCAGCTCACAGCAGTCAGAATGGCCATCAGCAAAAATGTTTCAAAAAATAAATGCTGAAGGGACTGTGGAGGAATGCGTACACTCAGCCCTAAGGGGGACGTGGTAAGAGCCACTAATGAAAACACAATGGAAGTGCCTTGAAAAGGTAAACACTGAGCTACCCGTCAATCAGTCATACCCACTGCTGGGCCTATCCCCTGAGAAAATGAGAATCAAAACGTCACAGGCTGGCAATCCTGCACTCCAGCCATATTGACCATAGCCAACATTTGGAAGCAATGAAAATGTCCATCAACAGAGGAACGCACCAAGAAGAACTCTTCCATGTACGCAATGTAATATTGCTCCAATAATAAATATAAGGTAAATTTAAAAGACAAACATAAGTAAGGAGACATCAGCATTTGTGTGTTTCTTCAGGCACATTCCACTCTAATTTATAACCGAGGAACACCACTGGCCGGAAGGCCTGTTGCCCTAGTACCAGCATGGGGAACGTAGAAAGACCGCCACCCTCTGGCCGTTACATGCAAACGCAGGTTTAAGCCTGTGCTAATGGTCACCGCAAAATGTCTTCAGGGAGGTAATGGCCAAAAAATTTTAAAATTATGACATACATACTTTAAGAAAACACTTTGAAGAACTAAGCGGTACTCACAGCCTGAAAAATGAAAAGGACCTGCCTTAAAGCTCAGTTTTAATGGATCATGAGACACATGCAAATTCAGCCACAAAGACGTATCAGCTCACACCAGTCAGAATAACCATCAGTAAAAAACCACAAAGAATAAATGCTGAAGGTGCTGTGGAGAAATGCAAACCCTCCACTTTAAGTGGGATGTAACCTGGAGAGAGCCACTCATGAGAGCAGAGTGGAGGTGCCGTTAAAAGGTAAACATTGAGCTACCGTACGATCCAGAGGCTTATTCCTGGACCTATAACCTAAGAAGACAGAATTGGAAAGAAAGAGGCAGGCAAATCTGCATTGCACAGTATTACCATAGCCAAGATATGGAAGTCACCAAAAAGTCCACCGACAGATGGGTGGACAAAGAAGAACTGCTACATGTACAGATGGATTATGAGCTAGCGATAAAATGAAGCAATGCCATTTGCAGCACCATAGATGACTCTAGAAGTAATCACGCAACTTGGAGTAAGTGAGAAAACGAAAGACCCATATCCTATCATACCACATAGAGGTGTTACCTAAAAATTGATACAAACGAAGATACTTCCACAGAGAAAGGCAATCACAGATTCAATACAAAAACTTAAGGTTCACCAAATGGAAACGTGTGAGGATTGGGTACATTACCATATTGAGGTGAACAGAGATATACAAACACACGTGAAATATATAATCACCAAAGACCTACAGAATACCAAGAGAAGACTACTCAACATTGTGTCATAACCTACACGGGAAAAGATTCCAAAGAAGAATAGATATATGTATATGTGTGAAGGAACCACGTCTTGCACACCTAGACCAAACAAACCATTGTAATCGAATTTGCTGTGATAAAGAATAAAAATTTTGTTAAAAATACAAACAAGAAGGAATGACACATACACTTAAAGGGCTTTTTCCCGGCACATTCCATTGTACTTTACAACCTAGAACACGACTTCCATTAAGGCTCTGTTGCCCTAGTGACCAGATTTGGTAAAGGAGAAATGCTGCCCCCTTGTGGCCGTTTCCCGCAAGAGCAGCTTTAAACCCACAGCTACTGGTCACTTAAAATTCACAAGGGCTCAGGGCTGTAAAGGACACCTGCCGTCAAAAATTGTGCTCAGGTGGGGAATGGACAAAAGAAATTCAAAACAGGCGAATGTTTCAAGAAGATAGTATGCAGAGGTAAGTATTCCTCACTCTCTTTAAACAAAAAAACAGGAAAATGGGTAAAAGCTCAACCTCAGGAATGATTAGACTCATGCAATCTAATCAACCAAAAGGTTTCAACTCACACCTGTCGACTGACCGTCAGCAAAAAGTCTACCAACAATAAATGCTGACGGGGTTGTAGAGAACTGTGTAACCTCTAGGTGCTGGTGGGAAGGAAAGTGGTTAACAGCCAATAATGACTACCGAAAGGAACTGTGTTGAAAAGTGAAAACTGAGGTACCATTCAATCCAGCAGGCACACCACTGGGCCTCTCACCTGAGAAGACCAGGATCGAAAAGACACAGGCTGCAAAAGCTGCACTGCAGCCTTATTCAAAATAGCCAAGATGGGAAGCAACCAAAATGTCCATCAACAGGTGAATGGATAAAGAAGAAGGAGTCCATGTACACAATGGAATATTAGCCATGGAAAACAATGAAACACTGCTCTTTGAGGCACCAGAGATGAGCCTGGAGATAATCACAAAACATGAGGTAAGTCGGAAAGCAAAAGACCTATATCCTATGATATCCCTTAGAGGCGTTATCTAATCACTGACACAAATGAACATATTTCCACAGAGAAAGACACTCACAGACTTAGAAAACCAACTATGCTCATCTAAAAGGAAAGGTGGGGGGAATGGATAAATGAGATTAGTGTTACTATACATATCCAAATACATATTATATACATATTTCAAAACGACCGACCATATAGCAAGGGAGGTCTACAGAACACTCTGTAATATTTTACATGGGAAGAGGATCTGTAGAGTAGACATATATAATGTACAAATGAACCAGATTGTGTACCCCTAGGACAAACAATATTCTAGTCCTTACCCCGATTAAAAAAATTAACAAAAACAAGAAGTAATGAGACCTAAACTTATGGGGGTTTCTCCTGGCACATTCCATTCTAATTTACAACCTAGGAACACGACTTCCAGAAAGGCTCTGCTGCCCTAGTACTCAGATTTGGGAATGGAGAAATGCTACCTCCTTGTGGCCATTTCCCACAACAGCAGCTTTCAACCCACTGCTAAAGGTCACTAAATATTCACCAACTTGCCATTCTGTAAATGACACCTGCCCTCCAAATAAATCCTGGGATCAAAAATGGAGCAAAAATTTCAAAAGAGGGCAACCTTCCAAGAAGACAATTTCAAGAGCTATGTGGTACTCACAGCTTTTCCTTTAAAGAGGAAAGAAAAGGTGTGGGAAAATGATATATTTTAGGAATTTTTAAAGACATGCAAACCCAAATTACAAAACCCTATCAGCTCACAGCAGTCAGAATGGCCATCAGCAAAAATGTTTCAAAAAATAAATGCTGAAGGGACTGTGGAGGAATGCGTACACTCGGCCCTAAGGGGGACGTGGTAAGAGCCACTAATGAAAACACAATGGAAGTGCCTTGAAAAGGTAAACACTGAGCTACCCGTCAATCAGTCATACCCACTGCTGGGCCTATCCCCTGAGAAAATGAGAATCAAAACGTCACAGGCTGGCAATCCTGCACTCCAGCCATATTGACCATAGCCAACATTTGGAAGCAATGAAAATGTCCATCAACAGAGGAACGCACCAAGAAGAACTCTTCCATGTACACAATGTAATATTGCTCCAATAATAAATATAAGGTAAATTTAAAAGACAAACATAAGTAAGGAGACATCAGCATTTGTGGGTTTCTTCAGGCACATTCCACTCTAATTTATAACCGAGGAACACCACTGGCCGGAAGGCCTGTTGCCCTAGTACCAGCATGGGGAACGTAGAAAGACCGCCACCCTCTGGCCGTTACCTGCAAACGCAGGTTTAAGCCTGTGCTAATGGTCACCGCAAAATGTCTTCAGGGAGGTAATGGCCAAAAAATTTTAAAATTATGACATACATACTTTAAGAAAACACTTTGAAGAACTAAGCGGTACTCACAGCCTGAAAAATGAAAAGGACCTGCCTTAAAGCTCAGTTTTAATGGATCATGAGACACATGCAAATTCAGCCACAAAGACGTATCAGCTCACACCAGTCAGAATAACCATCAGTAAAAAACCACAAAGAATAAATGCTGAAGGTGCTGTGGAGAAATGCAAACCCTCCACTTTAAGTGGGATGTAACCTGGAGAGAGCCACTCATGAGAGCAGAGTGGAGGTGCCGTTAAAAGGTAAACATTGAGCTACCATACGATCCAGAGGCTTATTCCTGGACCTATAACCTAAGAAGACAGAATTGGAAAGAAAGAGGCAGGCAAATCTGCATTGCACAGTATTACCATAGCCAAGATATGGAAGTCACCAAAAAGTCCACCGACAGATGGGTGGACAAAGAAGATCTGCTACATGTACAGATGGATTATGAGCTAGCGATAAAATGAAACAATGCCATTTGCAGCACCATAGATGACTCTAGAAGTAATCACGCAACTTGGAGTAAGTGAGAAAGCGAAAGACACATATCCTATCATACCACATAGAGGTGTTACCTAAAAATTGATACAAACGAAGATACTTCCACAGAGAAAGGCAATCACAGATTCAGTACAAAAACTTAAGGTTCACCAAATGGAAACGTGTGAGGATTGGGTACATTACCATATTGAGGTGAACAGAGATATACAAACACACGTGAAATATATAATCACCAAAGACCTACAGAATACCAAGAGAAGACTACTCAACATTGTGTCATAACCTACACGGGAAAAGATTCCAAAGAAGAATAGATATATGTATATGTGTGAAGGAACCACGTCTTGCACACCTAGACCAAACAAACCATTGTAATCGAATTTGCTGTGATAAAGAATAAAAATTTTGTTAAAAATACAAACAAGAAGGAATGACACATAAACTTAAAGGGCTTTTTCCCGGCACATTCCATTGTACTTTACAACCTAGAACACGACTTCCATTAAGGCTCTGTTGCCCTAGTGACCAGATTTGATAAAGGAGAAATGCTGCCCCCTTGTGGCCGTTTCCCGCAAGAGCAGCTTTAAACCCACAGCTACTGGTCACTTAAAATTCACAAGGGCTCAGGGCTGTAAAGGACACCTGCCGTCAAAAATTGTGCTCAGGTGGGGAATGGACAAAAGAAATTCAAAACAGGCGAATGTTTCAAGAAGATAGTATGCAGAGGTAAGTATTCCTCACTCTCTTTAAACAAAAAAACAGGAAAATGGGTAAAAGCTCAACCTCAGGAATGATTAGACTCATGCAATCTAATCAACCAAAAGGTTCCAACTCACACCTGTCGACTGACCGTCAGCAAAAAGTCTACCAACAATAAATGCTGACGGGGTTGTAGAGAACTGTGTAACCTCTAGGTGCTGGTGGGATGGAAAGTGGTTAACAGCCAATAATGACCACCGAAAGGAACTGCGTTGAAAAGTGAAAACTGAGGTACCATTCAATCCAGCAGGCACACCACTGGGCCTCTCACCTGAGAAGACCAGGATCGAAAAGACACAGGCTGCAAAGGCTGCACTGCAGCCTTATTCAAAATAGCCAAGATGGGAAGCAACCAAAATGTCCATCAACAGGTGAATGGATAAAGAAGAAGGAGTCCATGTACACGATGGAATATTAGCCATGGAAAACAATGAAACACTGCTCTTTGAGGCACCAGAGATGAGCCTGGAGATAATCACAAAACATGAGGTAAGTCGGAAAGCAAAAGACCTATATCCTATGATATCCCTTAGAGGCGTTATCTAATCACTGACACAAATGAACATATTTCCACAGAGAAAGACACTCACAGACTTAGAAAACCAACTATGCTCATCTAAAAGGAAAGGTGGGGGGAATGGATAAATGAGATTAGTGTTACTATACATATCCAAATACATATTATATACATATTTCAAAACGACCGACCATATAGCAAGGGAGGTCTACAGAACACTCTGTAATATTTTACATGGGAAGAGGATCTGTAGAGTAGACATATATAATGTACAAATGAACCAGATTGTGTACCCCTAGGACAAACAATATTCTAGTCCTTACCCCGATTAAAAAAATTAACAAAAACAAGAAGTAATGAGACCTAAACTTATGGGGGTTTCTCCTGGCACATTCCATTCTAATTTACAACCTAGGAACACGACTTCCAGAAAGGCTCTGCTGCCCTAGTACTCAGATTTGGGAATGGAGAAATGCTGCCTCCTTGTGGCCATTTCCCACAACAGCAGCTTTCAACCCACTGCTAAAGGTCACTAAATATTCACCAACTTGCCATTCTGTAAATGACACCTGCCCTCCAAATAAATCCTGGGATCAAAAATGGAGCAAAAATTTCAAAAGAGGGCAACCTTCCAAGAAGACAATTTCAAGAGCTATGTGGTACTCACAGCTTTTCCTTTAAAGAAGAGGAAAGAAAAAGGTGTGGGAAAATGATATATTTTAGGAATTTTTAAAGACATGCAAACCCAAATTACAAAAACCTATCAGCTCACAGCAGTCAGAATGGCCATCAGCAAAAATGTTTCAAAAAATAAATGCTGAAGGGACTGTGGAGGAATGCGTACACTCGGCCCTAAGGGGGACGTGGTAAGAGCCACTAATGAAAACACAATGGAAGTGCCTTGAAAAGGTAAACACTGAGCTACCCGTCAATCAGTCATACCCACTGCTGGGCCTATCCCCTGAGAAAATGAGAATCAAAACGTCACAGGCTGGCAATCCTGCACTCCAGCCATATTGACCATAGCCAACATTTGGAAGCAATGAAAATGTCCATCAACAGAGGAACGCACCAAGAAGAACTCTTCCATGTACACAATGTAATATTGCTCCAATAATAAATATAAGGTAAATTTAAAAGACAAACATAAGTAAGGAGACATCAGCATTTGTGGGTTTCTTCAGGCACATTCCACTCTAATTTATAACCGAGGAACACCACTGGCCGGAAGGCCTGTTGCCCTAGTACCAGCATGGGGAACGTAGAAAGACCGCCACCCTCTGGCCGTTACCTGCAAACGCAGGTTTAAGCCTGTGCTAATGGTCACCGCAAAATGTCTTCAGGGAGGTAATGGCCAAAAAATTTTAAAATTATGACATACATACTTTAAGAAAACACTTTGAAGAACTAAGCGGTACTCACAGCCTGAAAAATGAAAAGGACCTGCCTTAAAGCTCAGTTTTAATGGATCATGAGACACATGCAAATTCAGCCACAAAGACGTATCAGCTCACACCAGTCAGAATAACCATCAGTAAAAAACCACAAAGAATAAATGCTGAAGGTGCTGTGGAGAAATGCAAACCCTCCACTTTAAGTGGGATGTAACCTGGAGAGAGCCACTCATGAGAGCAGAGTGGAGGTGCCGTTAAAAGGTAAACATTGAGCTACCGTACGATCCAGAGGCTTATTCCTGGACCTATAACCTAAGAAGACAGAATTGGAAAGAAAGAGGCAGGCAAATCTGCATTGCACAGTATTACCATAGCCAAGATATGGAAGTCACCAAAAAGTCCACCGACAGATGGGTGGACAAAGAAGAACTGCTACATGTACAGATGGATTATGAGCTAGCGATAAAATGAAGCAATGCCATTTGCAGCACCATAGATGACTCTAGAAGTAATCACGCAACTTGGAATAAGTGAGAAAACGAAAGACACATATCCTATCATACCACATAGAGGTGTTACCTAAAAATTGATACAAACGAAGATACTTCCACAGAGAAAGGCAATCACAGATTCAGTACAAAAACTTAAGGTTCACCAAATGGAAACGTGTGAGGATTGGGTACATTACCATATTGAGGTGAACAGAGATATACAAACACACGTGAAATATATAATCACCAAAGACCTACAGAATACCAAGAGAAGACTACTCAACATTGTGTCATAACCTACACGGGAAGAGATTCCAAAGAAGAATAGATATATGTATATGTGTGAAGGAACCACGTCTTGCACACCTAGACCAAACAAACCATTGTAATCGAATTTGCTGTGATAAAGAATAAAAATTTTGTTAAAAATACAAACAAAAAGGAATGACACATACACTTAAAGGGCTTTTTCCCGGCACATTCCATTGTACTTTACAACCTAGAACACGACTTCCATTAAGGCTCTGTTGCCCTAGTGACCAGATTTGGTAAAGGAGAAATGCTGCCCCCTTGTGGCCGTTTCCCGCAAGAGCAGCTTTAAACCCACAGCTACTGGTCACTTAAAATTCACAAGGGCTCAGGGCTGTAAAGGACACCTGCCGTCAAAAATTGTGCTCAGGTGGGGAATGGACAAAAGAAATTCAAAACAGGCGAATGTTTCAAGAAGATAGTATGCAGAGGTAAGTATTCCTCACTCTCTTTAAACAAAAAAACAGGAAAATGGGTAAAAGCTCAACCTCAGGAATTATTAGACTCATGCAATCTAATCAACCAAAAGGTTCCAACTCACACCTGTCGACTGACCGTCAGCAAAAAGTCTACCAACAATAAATGCTGACGGGGTTGTAGAGAACTGTGTAACCTCTAGGTGCTGGTGGGATGGAAAGTGGTTAACAGCCAATAATGACCACCGAAAGGAACTGCGTTGAAAAGTGAAAATTGAGGTACCACTCAATGCAACAGGCACACCACTGGGCCTCTCACCTGAGAAGACCAGGATCGAAAAGACACAGGCTGCAAAGGCTGCACTGCAGCCTTATTCAAAATAGCCAAGATGGGAAGCAACCAAAATGTCCATCAACAGGTGAATGGATAAAGAAGAAGGAGTCCATGTACACAATGGAATATTAGCCATGGAAAACAATGAAACACTGCTCTTTGAGGCACCAGAGATGAGCCTGGCGATAATCACAAAACATGAGGTAAGTCGGAAAGCAAAAGACCTATATCCTATGATATCCCTTAGAGGCGTTATCTAATCACTGACACAAATGAACATATTTCCACAGAGAAAGACACTCACAGACTTAGAAAACCAACTATGCTCATCTAAAAGGAAAGGTGGGGGGAATGGATAAATGAGATTAGTGTTACTATACATATCCAAATACATATTATATACATATTTCAAAACGACCGACCATATAGCAAGGGAGGTCTACAGAACACTCTGTAATATTTTACATGGGAAGAGGATCTGTAGAGTAGACATATATAATGTACAAATGAACCAGATTGTGTACCCCTAGGACAAACAATATTCTAGTCCTTACCCCGATTAAAAAAATTAACAAAAACAAGAAGTAATGAGACCTAAACTTATGGGGGTTTCTCCTGGCACATTCCATTCTAATTTACAACCTAGGAACACGACTTCCAGAAAGGCTCTGCTGCCCTAGTACTCAGATTTGGGAATGGAGAAATGCTGCCTCCTTGTGGCCATTTCCCACAACAGCAGCTTTCAACCCACTGCTAAAGGTCACTAAATATTCACCAACTTGCCATTCTGTAAATGACACCTGCCCTCCAAATAAATCCTGGGATCAAAAATGGAGCAAAAATTTCAAAAGAGGGCAACCTTCCAAGAAGACAATTTCAAGAGCTATGTGGTACTCACAGCTTTTCCTTTAAAGAGGAAAGAAAAGGTGTGGGAAAATGATATATTTTAGGAATTTTTAAAGACATGCAAACCCAAATTACAAAACCCTATCAGCTCACAGCAGTCAGAATGGCCATCAGCAAAAATGTTTCAAAAAATAAATGCTGAAGGGACTGTGGAGGAATGCGTACACTCGGCCCTAAGGGGGACGTGGTAAGAGCCACTAATGAAAACACAATGGAAGTGCCTTGAAAAGGTAAACACTGAGCTACCCGTCAATCAGTCATACCCACTGCTGGGCCTATCCCCTGAGAAAATGAGAATCAAAACGTCACAGGCTGGCAATCCTGCACTCCAGCCATATTGACCATAGCCAACATTTGGAAGCAATGAAAATGTCCATCAACAGAGGAACGCACCAAGAAGAACTGTTCCATGTACACAATGTAATATTGCTCCAATAATAAATATAAGGTAAATTTAAAAGACAAACATAAGTAAGGAGACATCAGCATTTGTGGGTTTCTTCAGGCACAATTCACTCTAATTTATAACCGAGGAACACCACTGGCCGGAAGGCCTGTTGCCCTAGTACCAGCATGGGGAACGTAGAAAGACCGCCACCCTCTGGCCGTTACCTGCAAACGCAGGTTTAAGCCTGTGCTAATGGTCACCGCAAAATGTCTTCAGGGAGGTAATGGCGAAAAAATTTTAAAATTATGACATACATACTTTAAGAAAACACTTTGAAGAACTAAGCTGTACTCACAGCCTGAAAAATGAAAAGGACCTGCCTTAAAGCTCAGTTTTAATGGATCATGAGACACATGCAAATTCAGCCACAAAGACGTATCAGCTCACACCAGTCAGAATAACCATCAGTAAAAAACCACAAAGAATAAATGCTGAAGGTGCTGTGGAGAAATGCAAACCCTCCACTTTAAGTGGGATGTAACCTGGAGAGAGCCACTCATGAGAGCAGAGTGGAGGTGCCGTTAAAAGGTAAACATTGAGCTACCGTACGATCCAGAGGCTTATTCCTGGACCTATAACCTAAGAAGACAGAATTGGAAAGAAAGAGGCAGGCAAATCTGCATTGCACAGTATTACCATAGCCAAGATATGGAAGTCACCAAAAAGTCCACCGACAGATGGGTGGACAAAGAAGATCTGCTACATGTACAGATGGATTATGAGCTAGCGATAAAATGAAACAATGCCATTTGCAGCACCATAGATGACTCTAGAAGTAATCACGCAACTTGGAGTAAGTGAGAAAGCGAAAGACACATATCCTATCATACCACATAGAGGTGTTACCTAAAAATTGATACAAACGAAGATACTTCCACAGAGAAAGGCAATCACAGATTCAGTACAAAAACTTAAGGTTCACCAAATGGAAACGTGTGAGGATTGGGTACATTACCATATTGAGGTGAACAGAGATATACAAACACACGTGAAATATATAATCACCAAAGACCTACAGAATACCAAGAGAAGACTACTCAACATTGTGTCATAACCTACACGGGAAAAGATTCCAAAGAAGAATAGATATATGTATATGTGTGAAGGAACCTCGTCTTGCACACCTAGACCAAACAAACCATTGTAATCGAATTTGCTGTGATAAAGAATAAAAATTTTGTTAAAAATACAAACAAGAAGGAATGACACATACACTTAAAGGGCTTTTTCCCGGCACATTCCATTGTACTTTACAACCTAGAACACGACTTCCATTAAGGCTCTGTTGCCCTAGTGACCAGATTTGGTAAAGGAGAAATGCTGCCCCCTTGTGGCCGTTTCCCGCAAGAGCAGCTTTAAACCCACAGCTACTGGTCACTTAAAATTCACAAGGGCTCAGGGCTGTAAAGGACACCTGCCGTCAAAAATTGTGCTCAGGTGGGGAATGGACAAAAGAAATTCAAAACAGGCGAATGTTTCAAGAAGATAGTATGCAGAGGTAAGTATTCCTCACTCTCTTTAAACAAAAAAACAGGAAAATGGGTAAAAGCTCAACCTCAGGAATTATTAGACTCATGCAATCTAATCAACCAAAAGGTTCCAACTCACACCTGTCGACTGACCGTCAGCAAAAAGTCTACCAACAATAAATGCTGACGGGGTTGTAGAGAACTGTGTAACCTCTAGGTGCTGGTGGGATGGAAAGTGGTTAACAGCCAATAATGACCACCGAAAGGAACTGCGTTGAAAAGTGAAAACTGAGGTACCATTCAATCCAGCAGGCACACCACTGGGCCTCTCACCTGAGAAGACCAGGATCGAAAAGACACAGGCTGCAAATGCTGCACTGCAGCCTTATTCAAAATAGCCAAGATGCGAAGCAACCAAAATGTCCATCAACAGGTGAATGGATAAAGAAGAAGGAGTCCATGTACACAATGGAATATTAGCCATGGAAAACAATGAAACACTGCTCTTTGAGGCACCAGAGATGAGCCTGGAGATAATCACAAAACATGAGGTAAGTCGGAAAGCAAAAGACCTATATCCTATGATATCCCTTAGAGGCGTTATCTAATCACTGACACAAATGAACATATTTCCACAGAGAAAGACACTCACAGACTTAGAAAACCAACTATGCTCATCTAAAAGGAAAGGTGGGGGGAATGGATAAATGAGATTAGTGTTACTATACATATCCAAATACATATTATATACATATTTCAAAACGACCGACCATATAGCAAGGGAGGTCTACAGAACACTCTGTAATATTTTACATGGGAAGAGGATCTGTAGAGTAGACATATATAATGTACAAATGAACCAGATTGTGTACCCCTAGGACAAACAATATTCTAGTCCTTACCCCGATTAAAAAAAATAACAAAAACAAGAAGTAATGAGACCTAAACTTATGGGGGTTTCTCCTGGCACATTCCATTCTAATTTACAACCTAGGAACACGACTTCCAGAAAGGCTCTGCTGCCCTAGTACTCAGATTTGGGAATGGAGAAATGCTGCCTCCTTGTGGCCATTTCCCACAACAGCAGCTTTCAACCCACTGCTAAAGGTCACTAAATATTCACCAACTTGCCATTCTGTAAATGACACCTGCCCTCCAAATAAATCCTGGGATCAAAAATGGAGCAAAAATTTCAAAAGAGGGCAACCTTCCAAGAAGACAATTTCAAGAGCTATGTGGTACTCACAGCTTTTCCTTTAAAGAAGAGGAAAGAAAAAGGTGTGGGAAAATGATATATTTTAGGAATTTTTAAAGACATGCAAACCCAAATTACAAAAACCTATCAGCTCACAGCAGTCAGAATGGCCATCAGCAAAAATGTTTCAAAAAATAAATGCTGAAGGGACTGTGGAGGAATGCGTACACTCGGCCCTAAGGGGGACGTGGTAAGAGCCACTAATGAAAACACAATGGAAGTGCCTTGAAAAGGTAAACACTGAGCTACCCGTCAATCAGTCATACCCACTGCTGGGCCTATCCCCTGAGAAAATGAGAATCAAAACGTCACAGGCTGGCAATCCTGCACTCCAGCCATATTGACCATAGCCAACATTTGGAAGCAATGAAAATGTCCATCAACAGAGGAACGCACCAAGAAGAACTCTTCCATGTACACAATGTAATATTGCTCCAATAATAAATATAAGGTAAATTTAAAAGACAAACATAAGTAAGGAGACATCAGCATTTGTGGGTTTCTTCAGGCACATTCCACTCTAATTTATAACCGAGGAACACCACTGGCCGGAAGGCCTGTTGCCCTAGTACCAGCATGGGGAACGTAGAAAGACCGCCACCCTCTGGCCGTTACCTGCAAACGCAGGTTTAAGCCTGTGCTAATGGTAACCGCAAAATGTCTTCAGGGAGGTAATGGCCAAAAAATTTTAAAATTATGACATACATACTTTAAGAAAACACTTTGAAGAACTAAGCGGTACTCACAGCCTGAAAAATGAAAAGGACCTGCCTTAAAGCTCAGTTTTAATGGATCATGAGACACATGCAAATTCAGCCACAAAGACGTATCAGCTCACACCAGTCAGAATAACCATCAGTAAAAAACCACAAAGAATAAATGCTGAAGGTGCTGTGGAGAAATGCAAACCCTCCAATTTAAGTGGGATGTAACCTGGAGAGAGCCACTCATGAGAGCAGAGTGGAGGTGCCGTTAAAAGGTAAACATTGAGCTACCGTACGATCCAGAGGCTTATTCCTGGACCTATAACCTAAGAAGACAGAATTGGAAAGAAAGAGGCAGGCAAATCTGCATTGCACAGTATTACCATAGCCAAGATATGGAAGTCACCAAAAAGTCCACCGACAGATGGGTGGACAAAGAAGAACTGCTACATGTACAGATGGATTATGAGCTAGCGATAAAATGAAGCAATGCCATTTGCAGCACCATAGATGACTCTAGAAGTAATCACGCAACTTGGAATAAGTGAGAAAACGAAAGACACATATCCTATCATACCACATAGAGGTGTTACCTAAAAATTGATACAAACGAAGATACTTCCACAGAGAAAGGCAATCACAGATTCAGTACAAAAACTTAAGGTTCACCAAATGGAAACGTGTGAGGATTGGGTACATTACCATATTGAGGTGAACAGAGATATACAAACACACGTGAAATATATAATCACCAAAGACCTACAGAATACCAAGAGAAGACTACTCAACATTGTATCATAACCTACACGGGAAGAGATTCCAAAGAAGAATAGATATATGTATATGTGTGAAGGAACCACGTCTTGCACACCTAGACCAAACAAACCATTGTAATCGAATTTGCTGTGATAAAGAATAAAAATTTTGTTAAAAATACAAACAAGAAGGAATGACACATACACTTAAAGGGCTTTTTCCCGGCACATTCCATTGTACTTTACAACCTAGGACACGACTTCCATTAAGGCTCTGTTGCCCTAGTGACCAGATTTGGTAAAGGAGAAATGCTGCCCCCTTGTGGCCGTTTCCCGCAAGAGCAGCTTTAAACCCACAGCTACTGGTCACTTAAAATTCACAAGGGCTCAGGGCTGTAAAGGACACCTGCCATCAAAAATTGTGCTCAGGTGGGGAATGGACAAAAGAAATTCAAAACAGGCGAATGTTTCAAGAAGATAGTATGCAGAGGTAAGTATTCCTCACTCTCTTTAAACAAAAAAACAGGAAAATGGGTAAAAGCTCAACCTCAGGAATTATTAGACTCATGCAATCTAATCAACCAAAAGGTTTCAACTCACACCTGTCGACTGACCGTCAGCAAAAAGTCTACCACCAATAAATGCTGACGGGGTTGTAGAGAACTGTGTAACCTCTAGGTGCTGGTGGGAAGGAAAGTGGTTAACAGCCAATAATGACTACCGAAAGGAACTGCGTTGAAAAGTGAAAACTGAGGTACCATTCAATCCAGCAGGCACACCACTGGGCCTCTCACCTGAGAAGACCAGGATCGAAAAGACACAGGCTGCAAAAGCTGCACTGCAGCCTTATTCAAAATAGCCAAGATGGGAAGCAACCAAAATGTCCATCAACAGGTGAATGGATAAAGAAGAAGGAGTCCATGTACACAATGGAATATTAGCCATGGAAAACAATGAAACACTGCTCTTTGAGGCACCAGAGATGAGCCTGGAGATAATCACAAAACATGAGGTAAGTCGGAAAGCAAAAGACCTATATCCTATGATATCCCTTAGAGGCGTTATCTAATCACTGACACAAATGAACATATTTCCACAGAGAAAGACACTCACAGACTTAGAAAACCAACTATGCTCATCTAAAAGGAAAGGTGGGGGGAATGGATAAATGAGATTAGTGTTACTATACATATCCAAATACATATTATATACATATTTCAAAACGACCGACCATATAGCAAGGGAGGTCTACAGAACACTCTGTAATATTTTACATGGGAAGAGGATCTGTAGAGTAGACATATATAATGTACAAATGAACTAGATTGTGTACCCCTAGGACAAACAATATTCTAGTCCTTACCCCGATTAAAAAAAATAACAAAAACAAGAAGTAATGAGACCTATACTTATGGGGGTTTCTCCTGGCACATTCCATTCTAATTTACAACCTAGGAACACGACTTCCAGAAAGGCTCTGCTGCCCTAGTACTCAGATTTGGGAATGGAGAAATGCTGCCTCCTTGTGGCCATTTCCCACAACAGCAGCTTTCAACCCACTGCTAAAGGTCACTAAATATTCACCAACTTGCCATTCTGTAAATGACACCTGCCCTCCAAATAAATCCTGGGATCAAAAATGGAGCAAAAATTTCAAAAGAGGGCAACCTTCCAAGAAGACAATTTCAAGAGCTATGTGGTACTCACAGCTTTTCCTTTAAAGAAGAGGAAAGAAAAAGGTGTGGGAAAATGATATATTTTAGGAATTTTTAAAGACATGCAAACCCAAATTACAAAAACCTATCAGCTCACAGCAGTCAGAATGGCCATCAGCAAAAATGTTTCAAAAAATAAATGCTGAAGGGACTGTGGAGGAATGCGTACACTCGGCCCTAAGGGGGACGTGGTAAGAGCCACTAATGAAAACACAATGGAAGTGCCTTGAAAAGGTAAACACTGAGCTACCCGTCAATCAGTCATACCCACTGCTGGGCCTATCCCCTGAGAAAATGAGAATCAAAACGTCACAGGCTGGCAATCCTGCACTCCAGCCATATTGACCATAGCCAACATTTGGAAGCAATGAAAATGTCCATTAACAGAGGAACGCACCAAGAAGAACTCTTCCATGTACACAATGTAATATTGCTCCAATAATAAATATAAGGTAAATTTAAAAGACAAACATAAGTAAGGAGACATCAGCATTTGTGGGTTTCTTCAGGCACAATCCACTCTAATTTATAACCGAGGAACACCACTGGCCGGAAGGCCTGTTGCCCTAGTACCAGCATGGGGAACGTAGAAAGACCGCCACCCTCTGGCCGTTACCTGCAAACGCAGGTTTAAGCCTGTGCTAATGGTCACCGCAAAATGTCTTCAGGGAGGTAATGGCGAAAAAATTTTAAAATTATGACATACATACTTTAAGAAAACACTTTGAAGAACTAAGCTGTACTCACCGCCTGAAAAATGAAAAGGACCTGCCTTAAAGCTCAGTTTTAATGGATCATGAGACACATGCAAATTCAGCCACAAAGACGTATCAGCTCACACCAGTCAGAATAACCATCAGTAAAAAACCACAAAGAATAAATGCTGAAGGTGCTGTGGAGAAATGCAAACCCTCCACTTTAAGTGGGATGTAACCTGGAGAGAGCCACTCATGAGAGCAGAGTGGAGGTGCCGTTAAAAGGTAAACATTGAGCTACCGTACGATCCAGAGGCTTATTCCTGGACCTATAACCTAAGAAGACAGAATTGGAAAGAAAGAGGCAGGCAAATCTGCATTGCACAGTATTACCATAGCCAAGATATGGAAGTCACCAAAAAGTCCACCGACAGATGGGTGGACAAAGAAGATCTGCTACATGTACAGATGGATTATGAGCTAGCGATAAAATGAAACAATGCCATTTGCAGCACCATAGATGACTCTAGAAGTAATCACGCAACTTGGAGTAAGTGAGAAAGCGAAAGACACATATCCTATCATACCACATAGAGGTGTTACCTAAAAATTGATACAAACGAAGATACTTCCACAGAGAATGGCAATCACAGATTCAGTACAAAAACTTAAGGTTCACCAAATGGAAACGTGTGAGGATTGGGTACATTACCATATTGAGGTGAACAGAGATATACAAACACACGTGAAATATATAATCACCAAAGACCTACAGAATACCAAGAGAAGACTACTCAACATTGTGTCATAACCTACACGGGAAAAGATTCCAAAGAAGAATAGATATATGTATATGTGTGAAGGAACCTCGTCTTGCACACCTAGACCAAACAAACCATTGTAATCGAATTTGCTGTGATAAAGAATAAAAATTTTGTTAAAAATACAAACAAGAAAGAATGACACATAAACTTAAAGGGCTTTTTCCCGGCACATTCCATTGTAATTTACAACCTAGAACACGACTTCCATTAAGGCTCTGTTGCCCTAGTGACCAGATTTGGTAAAGGAGAAATGCTGCCCCCTTGTGGCCGTTTCCCGCAAGAGCAGCTTTAAACCCACAGCTACTGGTCACTTAAAATTCACAAGGGCTCAGGGCTGTAAAGGACACCTGCCGTCAAAAATTGTGCTCCGGTGGGGAATGGACAAAAGAAATTCAAAACAGGCGAATGTTTCAAGAAGATAGTATGCAGAGGTAAGTATTCCTCACTCTCTTTAAACAAAAAAACAGGAAAATGGGTAAAAGCTCAACCTCAGGAATTATTAGACTCATGCAATCTAATCAACCAAAAGGTTCCAACTCACACCTGTCGACTGACCGTCAGCAAAAAGTCTACCAACAATAAATGCTGACGGGGTTGTAGAGAACTGTGTAACCTCTAGGTGCTGGTGGGATGGAAAGTGGTTAACAGCCAATAATGACCACCGAAAGGAACTGCGTTGAAAAGTGAAAACTGAGGTACCATTCAATCCAGCAGGCACACCACTGGGCCTCTCACCTGAGAAGACCAGGATCGAAAAGACACAGGCTGCAAATGCTGCACTGCAGCCTTATTCAAAATAGCCAAGATGCGAAGCAACCAAAATGTCCATCAACAGGTGAATGGATAAAGAAGAAGGAGTCCATGTACACAATGGAATATTAGCCATGGAAAACAATGAAACACTGCTCTTTGAGGCACCAGAGATGAGCCTGGAGATAATCACAAAACATGAGGTAAGTCGGAAAGCAAAAGACCTATATCCTATGATATCCCTTAGAGGCGTTATCTAATCACTGACACAAATGAACATATTTCCACAGAGAAAGACACTCACAGACTTAGAAAACCAACTATGCTCATCTAAAAGGAAAGGTGGGGGGAATGGATAAATGAGATTAGTGTTACTATACATATCCAAATACATATTATATACATATTTCAAAACGACCGACCATATAGCAAGGGAGGTCTACAGAACACTCTGTAATATTTTACATGGGAAGAGGATCTGTAGAGTAGACATATATAATGTACAAATGAACCAGATTGTGTACCCCTAGGACAAACAATATTCTAGTCCTTACCCCGATTAAAAAAAATAACAAAAACAAGAAGTAATGAGACCTAAACTTATGGGGGTTTCTCCTGGCACATTCCATTCTAATTTACAACCTAGGAACACGACTTCCAGAAAGGCTCTGCTGCCCTAGTACTCAGATTTGGGAATGGAGAAATGCTGCCTCCTTGTGGCCATTTCCCACAACAGCAGCTTTCAACCCACTGCTAAAGGTCACTAAATATTCACCAACTTGCCATTCTGTAAATGACACCTGCCCTCCAAATAAATCCTGGGATCAAAAATGGAGCAAAAATTTCAAAAGAGGGCAACCTTCCAAGAAGACAATTTCAAGAGCTATGTGGTACTCACAGCTTTTCCTTTAAAGAAGAGGAAAGAAAAAGGTGTGGGAAAATGATATATTTTAGGAATTTTTAAAGACATGCAAACCCAAATTACAAAAACCTATCAGCTCACAGCAGTCAGAATGGCCATCAGCAAAAATGTTTCAAAAAATAAATGCTGAAGGGACTGTGGAGGAATGCGTACACTCGGCCCTAAGGGGGACGTGGTAAGAGCCACTAATGAAAACACAATGGAAGTGCCTTGAAAAGGTAAACACTGAGCTACCCGTCAATCAGTCATACCCACTGCTGGGCCTATCCCCTGAGAAAATGAGAATCAAAACGTCACAGGCTGGCAATCCTGCACTCCAGCCATATTGACCATAGCCAACATTTGGAAGCAATGAAAATGTCCATCAACAGAGGAACGCACCAAGAAGAACTCTTCCATGTACACAATGTAATATTGCTCCAATAATAAATATAAGGTAAATTTAAAAGACAAACATAAGTAAGGAGACATCAGCATTTGTGGGTTTCTTCAGGCACATTCCACTCTAATTTATAACCGAGGAACACCACTGGCCGGAAGGCCTGTTGCCCTAGTACCAGCATGGGGAACGTAGAAAGACCGCCACCCTCTGGCCGTTACCTGCAAACGCAGGTTTAAGCCTGTGCTAATGGTCACCGCAAAATGTCTTCAGGGAGGTAATGGCCAAAAAATTTTAAAATTATGACATACATACTTTAAGAAAACACTTTGAAGAACTAAGCGGTACTCACAGCCTGAAAAATGAAAAGGACCTGCCTTAAAGCTCAGTTTTAATGGATCATGAGACACATGCAAATTCAGCCACAAAGACGTATCAGCTCACACCAGTCAGAATAACCATCAGTAAAAAACCACAAAGAATAAATGCTGAAGGTGCTGTGGAGAAATGCAAACCCTCCACTTTAAGTGGGATGTAACCTGGAGAGAGCCACTCATGAGAGCAGAGTGGAGGTGCCGTTAAAAGGTAAACATTGAGCTACCGTACGATCCAGAGGCTTATTCATGGACCTATAACCTAAGAAGACAGAATTGGAAAGAAAGAGGCAGGCAAATCTGCATTGCACAGTATTACCATAGCCAAGATATGGAAGTCACCAAAAAGTCCACCGACAGATGGGTGGACAAAGAAGAACTGCTACATGTACAGATGGATTATGAGCTAGCGATAAAATGAAGCAATGCCATTTGCAGCACCATAGATGACTCTAGAAGTAATCACGCAACTTGGAATAAGTGAGAAAACGAAAGACACATATCCTATCATACCACATAGAGGTGTTACCTAAAAATTGATACAAACGAAGATACTTCCACAGAGAAAGGCAATCACAGATTCAGTACAAAAACTTAAGGTTCACCAAATGGAAACGTGTGAGGATTGGGTACATTACCATATTGAGGTGAACAGAGATATACAAACACACGTGAAATATATAATCACCAAAGACCTACAGAATACCAAGAGAAGACTACTCAACATTGTGTCATAACCTACACGGGAAGAGATTCCAAAGAAGAATAGATATATGTATATGTGTGAAGGAACCACGTCTTGCACACCTAGACCAAACAAACCATTGTAATCGAATTTGCTGTGATAAAGAATAAAAATTTTGTTAAAAATACAAACAAGAAGGAATGACACATACACTTAAAGGGCTTTTTCCCGGCACATTCCATTGTACTTTACAACCTAGAACACGACTTCCATTAAGGCTCTGTTGCCCTAGTGACCAGATTTGGTAAAGGAGAAATGCTGCCCCCTTGTGGCCGTTTCCCGCAAGAGCAGCTTTAAACCCACAGCTACTGGTCACTTAAAATTCACAAGGGCTCAGGGCTGTAAAGGACACCTGCCATCAAAAATTGTGCTCAGGTGGGGAATGGACAAAAGAAATTCAAAACAGGCGAATGTTTCAAGAAGATAGTATGCAGAGGTAAGTATTCCTCACTCTCTTTAAACAAAAAAACAGGAAAATGGGTAAAAGCTCAACCTCAGGAATTATTAGACTCATGCAATCTAATCAACCAAAAGGTTTCAACTCACACCTGTCGACTGACCGTCAGCAAAAAGTCTACCAACAATAAATGCTGACGGGGTTGTAGAGAACTGTGTAACCTCTAGGTGCTGGTGGGAAGGAAAGTGGTTAACAGCCAATAATGACTACCGAAAGGAACTGCGTTGAAAAGTGAAAACTGAGGTACCATTCAATCCAGCAGGCACACCACTGGGCCTCTCACCTGAGAAGACCAGGATCGAAAAGACACAGGCTGCAAAAGCTGCACTGCAGCCTTATTCAAAATAGCCAAGATGGGAAGCAACCAAAATGTCCATCAACAGGTGAATGGATAAAGAAGAAGGAGTCCATGTACACAATGGAATATTAGCCATGGAAAACAATGAAACACTGCTCTTTGAGGCACCAGAGATGAGCCTGGAGATAATCACAAAACATGAGGTAAGTCGGAAAGCAAAAGACCTATATCCTATGATATCCCTTAGAGGCGTTATCTAATCACTGACACAAATGAACATATTTCCACAGAGAAAGACACTCACAGACTTAGAAAACCAACTATGCTCATCTAAAAGGAAAGGTGGGGGGAATGGATAAATGAGATTAGTGTTACTATACATATCCAAATACATATTATATACATATTTCAAAACGACCGACCATATAGCAAGGGAGGTCTACAGAACACTCTGTAATATTTTACATGGGAAGAGGATCTGTAGAGTAGACATATATAATGTACAAATGAACCAGATTGTGTACCCCTAGGACAAACAATATTCTAGTCCTTACCCCGATTAAAAAAAATAACAAAAACAAGAAGTAATGAGACCTAAACTTATGGGGGTTTCTCCTGGCACATTCCATTCTAATTTACAACCTAGGAACACGACTTCCAGAAAGGCTCTGCTGCCCTAGTACTCAGATTTGGGAATGGAGAAATGCTGCCTCCTTGTGGCCATTTCCCACAACAGCAGCTTTCAACCCACTGCTAAAGGTCACTAAATATTCACCAACTTGCCATTCTGTAAATGACACCTGCCCTCCAAATAAATCCTGGGATCAAAAATGGAGCAAAAATTTCAAAAGAGGGCAACCTTCCAAGAAGACAATTTCAAGAGCTATGTGGTACTCACAGCTTTTCCTTTAAAGAGGAAAGAAAAGGTGTGGGAAAATGATATATTTTAGGAATTTTTAAAGACATGCAAACCCAAATTACAAAACCCTATCAGCTCACAGCAGTCAGAATGGCCATCAGCAAAAATGTTTCAAAAAATAAATGCTGAAGGGACTGTGGAGGAATGCGTACACTCGGCCCTAAGGGGGACGTGGTAAGAGCCACTAATGAAAACACAATGGAAGTGCCTTGAAAAGGTAAACACTGAGCTACCCGTCAATCAGTCATACCCACTGCTGGGCCTATCCCCTGAGAAAATGAGAATCAAAACGTCACAGGCTGGCAATCCTGCACTCCAGCCATATTGACCATAGCCAACATTTGGAAGCAATGAAAATGTCCATCAACAGAGGAACGCACCAAGAAGAACTGTTCCATGTACACAATGTAATATTGCTCCAATAATAAATATAAGGTAAATTTAAAAGACAAACATAAGTAAGGAGACATCAGCATTTGTGGGTTTCTTCAGGCACAATTCACTCTAATTTATAACCGAGGAACACCACTGGCCGGAAGGCCTGTTGCCCTAGTACCAGCATGGGGAACGTAGAAAGACTGCCACCCTCTGGCCGTTACCTGCAAACGCAGGTTTAAGCCTGTGCTAATGGTCACCGCAAAATGTCTTCAGGGAGGTAATGGCGAAAAAATTTTAAAATTATGACATACATACTTTAAGAAAACACTTTGAAGAACTAAGCTGTACTCACAGCCTGAAAAATGAAAAGGACCTGCCTTAAAGCTCAGTTTTAATGGATCATGAGACACATGCAAATTCAGCCACAAAGACGTATCAGCTCACACCAGTCAGAATAACCATCAGTAAAAAACCACAAAGAATAAATGCTGAAGGTGCTGTGGAGAAATGCAAACCCTCCACTTTAAGTGGGATGTAACCTGGAGAGAGCCACTCATGAGAGCAGAGTGGAGGTGCCGTTAAAAGGTAAACATTGAGCTACCGTACGATCCAGAGGCTTATTCCTGGACCTATAACCTAAGAAGACAGAATTGGAAAGAAAGAGGCAGGCAAATCTGCATTGCACAGTATTACCATAGCCAAGATATGGAAGTCACCAAAAAGTCCACCGACAGATGGGTGGACAAAGAAGATCTGCTACATGTACAGATGGATTATGAGCTAGCGATAAAATGAAACAATGCCATTTGCAGCACCATAGATGACTCTAGAAGTAATCACGCAACTTGGAGTAAGTGAGAAAGCGAAAGACACATATCCTATCATACCACATAGAGGTGTTACCTAAAAATTGATACAAACGAAGATACTTCCACAGAGAAAGGCAATCACAGATTCAGTACAAAAACTTAAGGTTCACCAAATGGAAACGTGTGAGGATTGGGTACATTACCATATTGAGGTGAACAGAGATATACAAACACACGTGAAATATATAATCACCAAAGACCTACAGAATACCAAGAGAAGACTACTCAACATTGTGTCATAACCTACACGGGAAAAGATTCCAAAGAAGAATAGATATATGTATATGTGTGAAGGAACCTCGTCTTGCACACCTAGACCAAACAAACCATTGTAATCGAATTTGCTGTGATAAAGAATAAAAATTTTGTTAAAAATACAAACAAGAAGGAATGACACATAAACTTAAAGGGCTTTTTCCCGGCACATTCCATTGTAATTTACAACCTAGAACACGACTTCCATTAAGGCTCTGTTGCCCTAGTGACCAGATTTGGTAAAGGAGAAATGCTGCCCCCTTGTGGCCGTTTCCCGCAAGAGCAGCTTTAAACCCACAGCTACTGGTCACTTAAAATTCACAAGGGCTCAGGGCTGTAAAGGACACCTGCCGTCAAAAATTGTGCTCAGGTGGGGAATGGACAAAAGAAATTCAAAACAGGCGAATGTTTCAAGAAGATAGTATGCAGAGGTAAGTATTCCTCACTCTCTTTAAACAAAAAAACAGGAAAATGGGTAAAAGCTCAACCTCAGGAATTATTAGACTCATGCAATCTAATCAACCAAAAGGTTCCAACTCACACCTGTCGACTGACCGTCAGCAAAAAGTCTACCAACAATAAATGCTGACGGGGTTGTAGAGAACTGTGTAACCTCTAGGTGCTGGTGGGATGGAAAGTGGTTAACAGCCAATAATGACCACCGAAAGGAACTGCGTTGAAAAGTGAAAACTGAGGTACCATTCAATCCAGCAGGCACACCACTGGGCCTCTCACCTGAGAAGACCAGGATCGAAAAGACACAGGCTGCAAATGCTGCACTGCAGCCTTATTCAAAATAGCCAAGATGCGAAGCAACCAAAATGTCCATCAACAGGTGAATGGATAAAGAAGAAGGAGTCCATGTACACAATGGAATATTAGCCATGGAAAACAATGAAACACTGCTCTTTGAGGCACCAGAGATGAGCCTGGAGATAATCACAAAACATGAGGTAAGTCGGAAAGCAAAAGACCTATATCCTATGATATCCCTTAGAGGCGTTATCTAATCACTGACACAAATGAACATATTTCCACAGAGAAAGACACTCACAGACTTAGAAAACCAACTATGCTCATCTAAAAGGAAAGGTGGGGGGAATGGATAAATGAGATTAGTGTTACTATACATATCCAAATACATATTATATACATATTTCAAAACGACCGACCATATAGCAAGGGAGGTCTACAGAACACTCTGTAATATTTTACATGGGAAGAGGATCTGTAGAGTAGACATATATAATGTACAAATGAACCAGATTGTGTACCCCTAGGACAAACAATATTCTAGTCCTTACCCCGATTAAAAAAAATAACAAAAACAAGAAGTAATGAGACCTAAACTTATGGGGGTTTCTCCTGGCACATTCCATTCTAATTTACAACCTAGGAACACGACTTCCAGAAAGGCTCTGCTGCCCTAGTACTCAGATTTGGGAATGGAGAAATGCTGCCTCCTTGTGGCCATTTCCCACAACAGCAGCTTTCAACCCACTGCTAAAGGTCACTAAATATTCACCAACTTGCCATTCTGTAAATGACACCTGCCCTCCAAATAAATCCTGGGATCAAAAATGGAGCAAAAATTTCAAAAGAGGGCAACCTTCCAAGAAGACAATTTCAAGAGCTATGTGGTACTCACAGCTTTTCCTTTAAAGAAGAGGAAAGAAAAAGGTGTGGGAAAATGATATATTTTAGGAATTTTTAAAGACATGCAAACCCAAATTACAAAAACCTATCAGCTCACAGCAGTCAGAATGGCCATCAGCAAAAATGTTTCAAAAAATAAATGCTGAAGGGACTGTGGAGGAATGCGTACACTCGGCCCTAAGGGGGACGTGGTAAGAGCCACTAATGAAAACACAATGGAAGTGCCTTGAAAAGGTAAACACTGAGCTACCCGTCAATCAGTCATACCCACTGCTGGGCCTATCCCCTGAGAAAATGAGAATCAAAACGTCACAGGCTGGCAATCCTGCACTCCAGCCATATTGACCATAGCCAACATTTGGAAGCAATGAAAATGTCCATCAACAGAGGAACGCACCAAGAAGAACTCTTCCATGTACACAATGTAATATTGCTCCAATAATAAATATAAGGTAAATTTAAAAGACAAACATAAGTAAGGAGACATCAGCATTTGTGGGTTTCTTCAGGCACATTCCACTCTAATTTATAACCGAGGAACACCACTGGCCGGAAGGCCTGTTGCCCTAGTACCAGCATGGGGAACGTAGAAAGACCGCCACCCTCTGGCCGTTACCTGCAAACGCAGGTTTAAGCCTGTGCTAATGGTCACCGCAAAATGTCTTCAGGGAGGTAATGGCCAAAAAATTTTAAAATTATGACATACATACTTTAAGAAAACACTTTGAAGAACTAAGCGGTACTCACAGCCTGAAAAATGAAAAGGACCTGCCTTAAAGCTCAGTTTTAATGGATCATGAGACACATGCAAATTCAGCCACAAAGACGTATCAGCTCACACCAGTCAGAATAACCATCAGTAAAAAACCACAAAGAATAAATGCTGAAGGTGCTGTGGAGAAATGCAAACCCTCCACTTTAAGTGGGATGTAACCTGGAGAGAGCCACTCATGAGAGCAGAGTGGAGGTGCCGTTAAAAGGTAAACATTGAGCTACCGTACGATCCAGAGGCTTATTCATGGACCTATAACCTAAGAAGACAGAATTGGAAAGAAAGAGGCAGGCAAATCTGCATTGCACAGTATTACCATAGCCAAGATATGGAAGTCACCAAAAAGTCCACCGACAGATGGGTGGACAAAGAAGAACTGCTACATGTACAGATGGATTATGAGCTAGCGATAAAATGAAGCAATGCCATTTGCAGCACCATAGATGACTCTAGAAGTAATCACGCAACTTGGAATAAGTGAGAAAACGAAAGACACATATCCTATCATACCACATAGAGGTGTTACCTAAAAATTGATACAAACGAAGATACTTCCAAAGAGAAAGGCAATCACAGATTCAGTACAAAAACTTAAGGTTCACCAAATGGAAACGTGTGAGGATTGGGTACATTACCATATTGAGGTGAACAGAGATATACAAACACACGTGAAATATATAATCACCAAAGACCTACAGAATACCAAGAGAAGACTACTCAACATTGTGTCATAACCTACACGGGAAGAGATTCCAAAGAAGAATAGATATATGTATATGTGTGAAGGAACCACGTCTTGCACACCTAGACCAAACAAACCATTGTAATCGAATTTGCTGTGATAAAGAATAAAAATTTTGTTAAAAATACAAACAAGAAGGAATGACACATACACTTAAAGGGCTTTTTCCCGGCACATTCCATTGTACTTTACAACCTAGAACACGACTTCCATTAAGGCTCTGTTGCCCTAGTGACCAGATTTGGTAAAGGAGAAATGCTGCCCCCTTGTGGCCGTTTCCCGCAAGAGCAGCTTTAAACCCACAGCTACTGGTCACTTAAAATTCACAAGGGCTCAGGGCTGTAAAGGACACCTGCCATCAAAAATTGTGCTCAGGTGGGGAATGGACAAAAGAAATTCAAAACAGGCGAATGTTTCAAGAAGATAGTATGCAGAGGTAAGTATTCCTCACTCTCTTTAAACAAAAAAACAGGAAAATGGGTAAAAGCTCAACCTCAGGAATTATTAGACTCATGCAATCTAATCAACCAAAAGGTTTCAACTCACACCTGTCGACTGACCGTCAGCAAAAAGTCTACCAACAATAAATGCTGACGGGGTTGTAGAGAACTGTGTAACCTCTAGGTGCTGGTGGGAAGGAAAGTGGTTAACAGCCAATAATGACTACCGAAAGGAACTGCGTTGAAAAGTGAAAACTGAGGTACCATTCAATCCAGCAGGCACACCACTGGGCCTCTCACCTGAGAAGACCAGGATCGAAAAGACACAGGCTGCAAAAGCTGCACTGCAGCCTTATTCAAAATAGCCAAGATGGGAAGCAACCAAAATGTCCATCAACAGGTGAATGGATAAAGAAGAAGGAGTCCATGTACACAATGGAATATTAGCCATGGAAAACAATGAAACACTGCTCTTTGAGGCACCAGAGATGAGCCTGGAGATAATCACAAAACATGAGGTAAGTCGGAAAGCAAAAGACCTATATCCTATGATATCCCTTAGAGGCGTTATCTAATCACTGACACAAATGAACATATTTCCACAGAGAAAGACACTCACAGACTTAGAAAACCAACTATGCTCATCTAAAAGGAAAGGTGGGGGGAATGGATAAATGAGATTAGTGTTACTATACATATCCAAATACATATTATATACATATTTCAAAACGACCGACCATATAGCAAGGGAGGTCTACAGAACACTCTGTAATATTTTACATGGGAAGAGGATCTGTAGAGTAGACATATATAATGTACAAATGAACCAGATTGTGTACCCCTAGGACAAACAATATTCTAGTCCTTACCCCGATTAAAAAAAATAACAAAAACAAGAAGTAATGAGACCTAAACTTATGGGGGTTTCTCCTGGCACATTCCATTCTAATTTACAACCTAGGAACACGACTTCCAGAAAGGCTCTGCTGCCCTAGTACTCAGATTTGGGAATGGAGAAATGCTGCCTCCTTGTGGCCATTTCCCACAACAGCAGCTTTCAACCCACTGCTAAAGGTCACTAAATATTCACCAACTTGCCATTCTGTAAATGACACCTGCCCTCCAAATAAATCCTGGGATCAAAAATGGAGCAAAAATTTCAAAAGAGGGCAACCTTCCAAGAAGACAATTTCAAGAGCTATGTGGTACTCACAGCTTTTCCTTTAAAGAGGAAAGAAAAGGTGTGGGAAAATGATATATTTTAGGAATTTTTAAAGACATGCAAACCCAAATTACAAAACCCTATCAGCTCACAGCAGTCAGAATGGCCATCAGCAAAAATGTTTCAAAAAATAAATGCTGAAGGGACTGTGGAGGAATGCGTACACTCGGCCCTAAGGGGGACGTGGTAAGAGCCACTAATGAAAACACAATGGAAGTGCCTTGAAAAGGTAAACACTGAGCTACCCGTCAATCAGTCATACCCACTGCTGGGCCTATCCCCTGAGAAAATGAGAATCAAAACGTCACAGGCTGGCAATCCTGCACTCCAGCCATATTGACCATAGCCAACATTTGGAAGCAATGAAAATGTCCATCAACAGAGGAACGCACCAAGAAGAACTCTTCCATGTACACAATGTAATATTGCTCCAATAATAAATATAAGGTAAATTTAAAAGACAAACATAAGTAAGGAGACATCAGCATTTGTGGGTTTCTTCAGGCACAATTCACTCTAATTTATAACCGAGGAACACCACTGGCCGGAAGGCCTGTTGCCCTAGTACCAGCATGGGGAACGTAGAAAGACTGCCACCCTCTGGCCGTTACCTGCAAACGCAGGTTTAAGCCTGTGCTAATGGTCACCGCAAAATGTCTTCAGGGAGGTAATGGCGAAAAAATTTTAAAATTATGACATACATACTTTAAGAAAACACTTTGAAGAACTAAGCTGTACTCACAGCCTGAAAAATGAAAAGGACCTGCCTTAAAGCTCAGTTTTAATGGATCATGAGACACATGCAAATTCAGCCACAAAGACGTATCAGCTCACACCAGTCAGAATAACCATCAGTAAAAAACCACAAAGAATAAATGCTGAAGGTGCTGTGGAGAAATGCAAACCCTCCACTTTAAGTGGGATGTAACCTGGAGAGAGCCACTCATGAGAGCAGAGTGGAGGTGCCGTTAAAAGGTAAACATTGAGCTACCGTACGATCCAGAGGCTTATTCCTGGACCTATAACCTAAGAAGACAGAATTGGAAAGAAAGAGGCAGGCAAATCTGCATTGCACAGTATTACCATAGCCAAGATATGGAAGTCACCAAAAAGTCCACCGACAGATGGGTGGACAAAGAAGATCTGCTACATGTACAGATGGATTATGAGCTAGCGATAAAATGAAACAATGCCATTTGCAGCACCATAGATGACTCTAGAAGTAATCACGCAACTTGGAGTAAGTGAGAAAGCGAAAGACACATATCCTATCATACCACATAGAGGTGTTACCTAAAAATTGATACAAACGAAGATACTTCCACAGAGAAAGGCAATCACAGATTCAGTACAAAAACTTAAGGTTCACCAAATGGAAACGTGTGAGGATTGGGTACATTACCATATTGAGGTGAACAGAGATATACAAACACACGTGAAATATATAATCACCAAAGACCTACAGAATACCAAGAGAAGACTACTCAACATTGTGTCATAACCTACACGGGAAAAGATTCCAAAGAAGAATAGATATATGTATATGTGTGAAGGAACCTCGTCTTGCACACCTAGACCAAACAAACCATTGTAATCGAATTTGCTGTGATAAAGAATAAAAATTTTGTTAAAAATACAAACAAGAAGGAATGACACATAAACTTAAAGGGCTTTTTCCCGGCACATTCCATTGTAATTTACAACCTAGAACACGACTTCCATTAAGGCTCTGTTGCCCTAGTGACCAGATTTGGTAAAGGAGAAATGCTGCCCCCTTGTGGCCGTTTCCCGCAAGAGCAGCTTTAAACCCACAGCTACTGGTCACTTAAAATTCACAAGGGCTCAGGGCTGTAAAGGACACCTGCCGTCAAAAATTGTGCTCAGGTGGGGAATGGACAAAAGAAATTCAAAACAGGCGAATGTTTCAAGAAGATAGTATGCAGAGGTAAGTATTCCTCACTCTCTTTAAACAAAAAAACAGGAAAATGGGTAAAAGCTCAACCTCAGGAATTATTAGACTCATGCAATCTAATCAACCAAAAGGTTCCAACTCACACCTGTCGACTGACCGTCAGCAAAAAGTCTACCAACAATAAATGCTGACGGGGTTGTAGAGAACTGTGTAACCTCTAGGTGCTGGTGGGATGGAAAGTGGTTAACAGCCAATAATGACCACCGAAAGGAACTGCGTTGAAAAGTGAAAACTGAGGTACCATTCAATCCAGCAGGCACACCACTGGGCCTCTCACCTGAGAAGACCAGGATCGAAAAGACACAGGCTGCAAAAGCTGCACTGCAGCCTTATTCAAAATAGCCAAGATGGGAAGCAACCAAAATGTCCATCAACAGGTGAATGGATAAAGAAGAAGGAGTCCATGTACACAATGGAATATTAGCCATGGAAAACAATGAAACACTGCTCTTTGAGGCACCAGAGATGAGCCTGGAGATAATCACAAAACATGAGGTAAGTCGGAAAGCAAAAGACCTATATCCTATGATATCCCTTAGAGGCGTTATCTAATCACTGACACAAATGAACATATTTCCACAGAGAAAGACACTCACAGACTTAGAAAACCAACTATGCTCATCTAAAAGGAAAGGTGGGGGGAATGGATAAATGAGATTAGTGTTACTATACATATCCAAATACATATTATATACATATTTCAAAACGACCGACCATATAGCAAGGGAGGTCTACAGAACACTCTGTAATATTTTACATGGGAAGAGGATCTGTAGAGTAGACATATATAATGTACAAATGAACCAGATTGTGTACCCCTAGGACAAACAATATTCTAGTCCTTACCCCGATTAAAAAAAATAACAAAAACAAGAAGTAATGAGACCTAAACTTATGGGGGTTTCTCCTGGCACATTCCATTCTAATTTACAACCTAGGAACACGACTTCCAGAAAGGCTCTGCTGCCCTAGTACTCAGATTTGGGAATGGAGAAATGCTGCCTCCTTGTGGCCATTTCCCACAACAGCAGCTTTCAACCCACTGCTAAAGGTCACTAAATATTCACCAACTTGCCATTCTGTAAATGACACCTGCCCTCCAAATAAATCCTGGGATCAAAAATGGAGCAAAAATTTCAAAAGAGGGCAACCTTCCAAGAAGACAATTTCAAGAGCTATGTGGTACTCACAGCTTTTCCTTTAAAGAAGAGGAAAGAAAAAGGTGTGGGAAAATGATATATTTTAGGAATTTTTAAAGACATGCAAACCCAAATTACAAAAACCTATCAGCTCACAGCAGTCAGAATGGCCATCAGCAAAAATGTTTCAAAAAATAAATGCTGAAGGGACTGTGGAGGAATGCGTACACTCGGCCCTAAGGGGGACGTGGTAAGAGCCACTAATGAAAACACAATGGAAGTGCCTTGAAAAGGTAAACACTGAGCTACCCGTCAATCAGTCATACCCACTGCTGGGCCTATCCCCTGAGAAAATGAGAATCAAAACGTCACAGGCTGGCAATCCTGCACTCCAGCCATATTGACCATAGCCAACATTTGGAAGCAATGAAAATGTCCATCAACAGAGGAACGCACCAAGAAGAACTCTTCCATGTACACAATGTAATATTGCTCCAATAATAAATATAAGGTAAATTTAAAAGACAAACATAAGTAAGGAGACATCAGCATTTGTGGGTTTCTTCAGGCACATTCCACTCTAATTTATAACCGAGGAACACCACTGGCCGGAAGGCCTGTTGCCCTAGTACCAGCATGGGGAACGTAGAAAGACCGCCACCCTCTGGCCGTTACCTGCAAACGCAGGTTTAAGCCTGTGCTAATGGTCACCGCAAAATGTCTTCAGGGAGGTAATGGCCAAAAAATTTTAAAATTATGACATACATACTTTAAGAAAACACTTTGAAGAACTAAGCGGTACTCACAGCCTGAAAAATGAAAAGGACCTGCCTTAAAGCTCAGTTTTAATGGATCATGAGACACATGCAAATTCAGCCACAAAGACGTATCAGCTCACACCAGTCAGAATAACCATCAGTAAAAAACCACAAAGAATAAATGCTGAAGGTGCTGTGGAGAAATGCAAACCCTCCACTTTAAGTGGGATGTAACCTGGAGAGAGCCACTCATGAGAGCAGAGTGGAGGTGCCGTTAAAAGGTAAACATTGAGCTACCGTACGATCCAGAGGCTTATTCATGGACCTATAACCTAAGAAGACAGAATTGGAAAGAAAGAGGCAGGCAAATCTGCATTGCACAGTATTACCATAGCCAAGATATGGAAGTCACCAAAAAGTCCACCGACAGATGGGTGGACAAAGAAGAACTGCTACATGTACAGATGGATTATGAGCTAGCGATAAAATGAAGCAATGCCATTTGCAGCACCATAGATGACTCTAGAAGTAATCACGCAACTTGGAATAAGTGAGAAAACGAAAGACACATATCCTATCATACCACATAGAGGTGTTACCTAAAAATTGATACAAACGAAGATACTTCCAAAGAGAAAGGCAATCACAGATTCAGTACAAAAACTTAAGGTTCACCAAATGGAAACGTGTGAGGATTGGGTACATTACCATATTGAGGTGAACAGAGATATACAAACACACGTGAAATATATAATCACCAAAGACCTACAGAATACCAAGAGAAGACTACTCAACATTGTGTCATAACCTACACGGGAAGAGATTCCAAAGAAGAATAGATATATGTATATGTGTGAAGGAACCACGTCTTGCACACCTAGACCAAACAAACCATTGTAATCGAATTTGCTGTGATAAAGAATAAAAATTTTGTTAAAAATACAAACAAGAAGGAATGACACATACACTTAAAGGGCTTTTTCCCGGCACATTCCATTGTACTTTACAACCTAGAACACGACTTCCATTAAGGCTCTGTTGCCCTAGTGACCAGATTTGGTAAAGGAGAAATGCTGCCCCCTTGTGGCCGTTTCCCGCAAGAGCAGCTTTAAACCCACAGCTACTGGTCACTTAAAATTCACAAGGGCTCAGGGCTGTAAAGGACACCTGCCATCAAAAATTGTGCTCAGGTGGGGAATGGACAAAAGAAATTCAAAACAGGCGAATGTTTCAAGAAGATAGTATGCAGAGGTAAGTATTCCTCACTCTCTTTAAACAAAAAAACAGGAAAATGGGTAAAAGCTCAACCTCAGGAATTATTAGACTCATGCAATCTAATCAACCAAAAGGTTTCAACTCACACCTGTCGACTGACCGTCAGCAAAAAGTCTACCAACAATAAATGCTGACGGGGTTGTAGAGAACTGTGTAACCTCTAGGTGCTGGTGGGAAGGAAAGTGGTTAACAGCCAATAATGACTACCGAAAGGAACTGCGTTGAAAAGTGAAAACTGAGGTACCATTCAATCCAGCAGGCACACCACTGGGCCTCTCACCTGAGAAGACCAGGATCGAAAAGACACAGGCTGCAAAAGCTGCACTGCAGCCTTATTCAAAATAGCCAAGATGGGAAGCAACCAAAATGTCCATCAACAGGTGAATGGATAAAGAAGAAGGAGTCCATGTACACAATGGAATATTAGCCATGGAAAACAATGAAACACTGCTCTTTGAGGCACCAGAGATGAGCCTGGAGATAATCACAAAACATGAGGTAAGTCGGAAAGCAAAAGACCTATATCCTATGATATCCCTTAGAGGCGTTATCTAATCACTGACACAAATGAACATATTTCCACAGAGAAAGACACTCACAGACTTAGAAAACCAACTATGCTCATCTAAAAGGAAAGGTGGGGGGAATGGATAAATGAGATTAGTGTTACTATACATATCCAAATACATATTATATACATATTTCAAAACGACCGACCATATAGCAAGGGAGGTCTACAGAACACTCTGTAATATTTTACATGGGAAGAGGATCTGTAGAGTAGACATATATAATGTACAAATGAACCAGATTGTGTACCCCTAGGACAAACAATATTCTAGTCCTTACCCCGATTAAAAAAAATAACAAAAACAAGAAGTAATGAGACCTAAACTTATGGGGGTTTCTCCTGGCACATTCCATTCTAATTTACAACCTAGGAACACGACTTCCAGAAAGGCTCTGCTGCCCTAGTACTCAGATTTGGGAATGGAGAAATGCTGCCTCCTTGTGGCCATTTCCCACAACAGCAGCTTTCAACCCACTGCTAAAGGTCACTAAATATTCACCAACTTGCCATTCTGTAAATGACACCTGCCCTCCAAATAAATCCTGGGATCAAAAATGGAGCAAAAATTTCAAAAGAGGGCAACCTTCCAAGAAGACAATTTCAAGAGCTATGTGGTACTCACAGCTTTTCCTTTAAAGAAGAGGAAAGAAAAAGGTGTGGGAAAATGATATATTTTAGGAATTTTTAAAGACATGCAAACCCAAATTACAAAAACCTATCAGCTCACAGCAGTCAGAATGGCCATCAGCAAAAATGTTTCAAAAAATAAATGCTGAAGGGACTGTGGAGGAATGCGTACACTCGGCCCTAAGGGGGACGTGGTAAGAGCCACTAATGAAAACACAATGGAAGTGCCTTGAAAAGGTAAACACTGAGCTACCCGTCAATCAGTCATACCCACTGCTGGGCCTATCCCCTGAGAAAATGAGAATCAAAACGTCACAGGCTGGCAATCCTGCACTCCAGCCATATTGACCATAGCCAACATTTGGAAGCAATGAAAATGTCCATCAACAGAGGAACGCACCAAGAAGAACTCTTCCATGTACACAATGTAATATTGCTCCAATAATAAATATAAGGTAAATTTAAAAGACAAACATAAGTAAGGAGACATCAGCATTTGTGGGTTTCTTCAGGCACATTCCACTCTAATTTATAACCGAGGAACACCACTGGCCGGAAGGCCTGTTGCCCTAGTACCAGCATGGGGAACGTAGAAAGACTGCCACCCTCTGGCCGTTACCTGCAAACGCAGGTTTAAGCCTGTGCTAATGGTCACCGCAAAATGTCTTCAGGGAGGTAATGGCGAAAAAATTTTAAAATTATGACATACATACTTTAAGAAAACACTTTGAAGAACTAAGCTGTACTCACAGCCTGAAAAATGAAAAGGACCTGCCTTAAAGCTCAGTTTTAATGGATCATGAGACACATGCAAATTCAGCCACAAAGACGTATCAGCTCACACCAGTCAGAATAACCATCAGTAAAAAACCACAAAGAATAAATGCTGAAGGTGCTGTGGAGAAATGCAAACCCTCCACTTTAAGTGGGATGTAACCTGGAGAGAGCCACTCATGAGAGCAGAGTGGAGGTGCCGTTAAAAGGTAAACATTGAGCTACCGTACGATCCAGAGGCTTATTCCTGGACCTATAACCTAAGAAGACAGAATTGGAAAGAAAGAGGCAGGCAAATCTGCATTGCACAGTATTACCATAGCCAAGATATGGAAGTCACCAAAAAGTCCACCGACAGATGGGTGGACAAAGAAGATCTGCTACATGTACAGATGGATTATGAGCTAGCGATAAAATGAAACAATGCCATTTGCAGCACCATAGATGACTCTAGAAGTAATCACGCAACTTGGAGTAAGTGAGAAAGCGAAAGACACATATCCTATCATACCACATAGAGGTGTTACCTAAAAATTGATACAAACGAAGATACTTCCACAGAGAAAGGCAATCACAGATTCAGTACAAAAACTTAAGGTTCACCAAATGGAAACGTGTGAGGATTGGGTACATTACCATATTGAGGTGAACAGAGATATACAAACACACGTGAAATATATAATCACCAAAGACCTACAGAATACCAAGAGAAGACTACTCAACATTGTGTCATAACCTACACGGGAAAAGATTCCAAAGAAGAATAGATATATGTATATGTGTGAAGGAACCACATCTTGCACACCTAGACCAAACAAACCATTGTAATCGAATTTGCTGTGATAAAGAATAAAAATTTTGTTAAAAATACAAACAAGAAGGAATGACACATACACTTAAAGGGCTTTTTCCCGGCACATTCCATTGTACTTTACAACCTAGAACACGACTTCCATTAAGGCTCTGTTGCCCTAGTGACCAGATTTGGTAAAGGAGAAATGCTGCCCCCTTGTGGCCGTTTCCCGCAAGAGCAGCTTTAAACCCACAGCTACTGGTCACTTAAAATTCACAAGGGCTCAGGGCTGTAAAGGACACCTGCCGTCAAAAATTGTGCTCAGGTGGGGAATGGACAAAAGAAATTCAAAACAGGCGAATGTTTCAAGAAGATAGTATGCAGAGGTAAGTATTCCTCACTCTCTTTAAACAAAAAAACAGGAAAATGGGTAAAAGCTCAACCTCAGGAATTATTAGACTCATGCAATCTAATCAACCAAAAGGTTCCAACTCACACCTGTCGACTGACCGTCAGCAAAAAGTCTACCAACAATAAATGCTGACGGGGTTGTAGAGAACTGTGTAACCTCTAGGTGCTGGTGGGATGGAAAGTGGTTAACAGCCAATAATGACCACCGAAAGGAACTGCGTTGAAAAGTGAAAACTGAGGTACCATTCAATCCAGCAGGCACACCACTGGGCCTCTCACCTGAGAAGACCAGGATCGAAAAGACACAGGCTGCAAAAGCTGCACTGCAGCCTTATTCAAAATAGCCAAGATGGGAAGCAACCAAAATGTCCATCAACAGGTGAATGGATAAAGAAGAAGGAGTCCATGTACACAATGGAATATTAGCCATGGAAAACAATGAAACACTGCTCTTTGAGGCACCAGAGATGAGCCTGGAGATAATCACAAAACATGAGGTAAGTCGGAAAGCAAAAGACCTATATCCTATGATATCCCTTAGAGGCGTTATCTAATCACTGACACAAATGAACATATTTCCACAGAGAAAGACACTCACAGACTTAGAAAACCAACTATGCTCATCTAAAAGGAAAGGTGGGGGGAATGGATAAATGAGATTAGTGTTACTATACATATCCAAATACATATTATATACATATTTCAAAACGACCGACCATATAGCAAGGGAGGTCTACAGAACACTCTGTAATATTTTACATGGGAAGAGGATCTGTAGAGTAGACATATATAATGTACAAATGAACCAGATTGTGTACCCCTAGGACAAACAATATTCTAGTCCTTACCCCGATTAAAAAAAATAACAAAAACAAGAAGTAATGAGACCTAAACTTATGGGGGTTTCTCCTGGCACATTCCATTCTAATTTACAACCTAGGAACACGACTTCCAGAAAGGCTCTGCTGCCCTAGTACTCAGATTTGGGAATGGAGAAATGCTGCCTCCTTGTGGCCATTTCCCACAACAGCAGCTTTCAACCCACTGCTAAAGGTCACTAAATATTCACCAACTTGCCATTCTGTAAATGACACCTGCCCTCCAAATAAATCCTGGGATCAAAAATGGAGCAAAAATTTCAAAAGAGGGCAACCTTCCAAGAAGACAATTTCAAGAGCTATGTGGTACTCACAGCTTTTCCTTTAAAGAGGAAAGAAAAGGTGTGGGAAAATGATATATTTTAGGAATTTTTAAAGACATGCAAACCCAAATTACAAAACCCTATCAGCTCACAGCAGTCAGAATGGCCATCAGCAAAAATGTTTCAAAAAATAAATGCTGAAGGGACTGTGGAGGAATGCGTACACTCGGCCCTAAGGGGGACGTGGTAAGAGCCACTAATGAAAACACAATGGAAGTGCCTTGAAAAGGTAAACACTGAGCTACCCGTCAATCAGTCATACCCACTGCTGGGCCTATCCCCTGAGAAAATGAGAATCAAAACGTCACAGGCTGGCAATCCTGCACTCCAGCCATATTGACCATAGCCAACATTTGGAAGCAATGAAAATGTCCATCAACAGAGGAACGCACCAAGAAGAACTCTTCCATGTACACAATGTAATATTGCTCCAATAATAAATATAAGGTAAATTTAAAAGACAAACATAAGTAAGGAGACATCAGCATTTGTGGGTTTCTTCAGGCACAATTCACTCTAATTTATAACCGAGGAACACCACTGGCCGGAAGGCCTGTTGCCCTAGTACCAGCATGGGGAACGTAGAAAGACTGCCACCCTCTGGCCGTTACCTGCAAACGCAGGTTTAAGCCTGTGCTAATGGTCACCGCAAAATGTCTTCAGGGAGGTAATGGCGAAAAAATTTTAAAATTATGACATACATACTTTAAGAAAACACTTTGAAGAACTAAGCTGTACTCACAGCCTGAAAAATGAAAAGGACCTGCCTTAAAGCTCAGTTTTAATGGATCATGAGACACATGCAAATTCAGCCACAAAGACGTATCAGCTCACACCAGTCAGAATAACCATCAGTAAAAAACCACAAAGAATAAATGCTGAAGGTGCTGTGGAGAAATGCAAACCCTCCACTTTAAGTGGGATGTAACCTGGAGAGAGCCACTCATGAGAGCAGAGTGGAGGTGCCGTTAAAAGGTAAACATTGAGCTACCGTACGATCCAGAGGCTTATTCCTGGACCTATAACCTAAGAAGACAGAATTGGAAAGAAAGAGGCAGGCAAATCTGCATTGCACAGTATTACCATAGCCAAGATATGGAAGTCACCAAAAAGTCCACCGACAGATGGGTGGACAAAGAAGATCTGCTACATGTACAGATGGATTATGAGCTAGCGATAAAATGAAACAATGCCATTTGCAGCACCATAGATGACTCTAGAAGTAATCACGCAACTTGGAGTAAGTGAGAAAGCGAAAGACACATATCCTATCATACCACATAGAGGTGTTACCTAAAAATTGATACAAACGAAGATACTTCCACAGAGAAAGGCAATCACAGATTCAGTACAAAAACTTAAGGTTCACCAAATGGAAACGTGTGAGGATTGGGTACATTACCATATTGAGGTGAACAGAGATATACAAACACACGTGAAATATATAATCACCAAAGACCTACAGAATACCAAGAGAAGACTACTCAACATTGTGTCATAACCTACACGGGAAAAGATTCCAAAGAAGAATAGATATATGTATATGTGTGAAGGAACCACATCTTGCACACCTAGACCAAACAAACCATTGTAATCGAATTTGCTGTGATAAAGAATAAAAATTTTGTTAAAAATACAAACAAGAAGGAATGACACATACACTTAAAGGGCTTTTTCCCGGCACATTCCATTGTACTTTACAACCTAGAACACGACTTCCATTAAGGCTCTGTTGCCCTAGTGACCAGATTTGGTAAAGGAGAAATGCTGCCCCCTTGTGGCCGTTTCCCGCAAGAGCAGCTTTAAACCCACAGCTACTGGTCACTTAAAATTCACAAGGGCTCAGGGCTGTAAAGGACACCTGCCGTCAAAAATTGTGCTCAGGTGGGGAATGGACAAAAGAAATTCAAAACAGGCGAATGTTTCAAGAAGATAGTATGCAGAGGTAAGTATTCCTCACTCTCTTTAAACAAAAAAACAGGAAAATGGGTAAAAGCTCAACCTCAGGAATTATTAGACTCATGCAATCTAATCAACCAAAAGGTTCCAACTCACACCTGTCGACTGACCGTCAGCAAAAAGTCTACCAACAATAAATGCTGACGGGGTTGTAGAGAACTGTGTAACCTCTAGGTGCTGGTGGGATGGAAAGTGGTTAACAGCCAATAATGACCACCGAAAGGAACTGCGTTGAAAAGTGAAAACTGAGGTACCATTCAATCCAGCAGGCACACCACTGGGCCTCTCACCTGAGAAGACCAGGATCGAAAAGACACAGGCTGCAAATGCTGCACTGCAGCCTTATTCAAAATAGCCAAGATGCGAAGCAACCAAAATGTCCATCAACAGGTGAATGGATAAAGAAGAAGGAGTCCATGTACACAATGGAATATTAGCCATGGAAAACAATGAAACACTGCTCTTTGAGGCACCAGAGATGAGCCTGGAGATAATCACAAAACATGAGGTAAGTCGGAAAGCAAAAGACCTATATCCTATGATATCCCTTAGAGGCGTTATCTAATCACTGACACAAATGAACATATTTCCACAGAGAAAGACACTCACAGACTTAGAAAACCAACTATGCTCATCTAAAAGGAAAGGTGGGGGGAATGGATAAATGAGATTAGTGTTACTATACATATCCAAATACATATTATATACATATTTCAAAACGACCGACCATATAGCAAGGGAGGTCTACAGAACACTCTGTAATATTTTACATGGGAAGAGGATCTGTAGAGTAGACATATATAATGTACAAATGAACCAGATTGTGTACCCCTAGGACAAACAATATTCTAGTCCTTACCCCGATTAAAAAAATTAACAAAAACAAGAAGTAATGAGACCTAAACTTATGGGGGTTTCTCCTGGCACATTCCATTCTAATTTACAACCTAGGAACACGACTTCCAGAAAGGCTCTGCTGCCCTAGTACTCAGATTTGGGAATGGAGAAATGCTGCCTCCTTGTGGCCATTTCCCACAACAGCAGCTTTCAACCCACTGCTAAAGGTCACTAAATATTCACCAACTTGCCATTCTGTAAATGACACCTGCCCTCCAAATAAATCCTGGGATCAAAAATGGAGCAAAAATTTCAAAAGAGGGCAACCTTCCAAGAAGACAATTTCAAGAGCTATGTGGTACTCACAGCTTTTCCTTTAAAGAAGAGGAAAGTAAAAGGTGTGGGAAAATGATATATTTTAGGAATTTTTAAAGACATGCAAACCCAAATTACAAAAACCTATCAGCTCACAGCAGTCAGAATGGCCATCAGCAAAAATGTTTCAAAAAATAAATGCTGAAGGGACTGTGGAGGAATGCGTACACTCGGCCCTAAGGGGGACGTGGTAAGAGCCACTAATGAAAACACAATGGAAGTGCCTTGAAAAGGTAAACACTGAGCTACCCGTCAATCAGTCATACCCACTGCTGGGCCTATCCCCTGAGAAAATGAGAATCAAAACGTCACAGGCTGGCAATCCTGCACTCCAGCCATATTGACCATAGCCAACATTTGGAAGCAATGAAAATGTCCATCAACAGAGGAACGCACCAAGAAGAACTCTTCCATGTACACAATGTAATATTGCTCCAATAATAAATATAAGGTAAATTTAAAAGACAAACATAAGTAAGGAGACATCAGCATTTGTGGGTTTCTTCAGGCACATTCCACTCTAATTTATAACCGAGGAACACCACTGGCCGGAAGGCCTGTTGCCCTAGTACCAGCATGGGGAACGTAGAAAGACCGCCACCCTCTGGCCGTTACCTGCAAACGCAGGTTTAAGCCTGTGCTAATGGTCACCGCAAAATGTCTTCAGGGAGGTAATGGCCAAAAAATTTTAAAATTATGACATACATACTTTAAGAAAACACTTTGAAGAACTAAGCGGTACTCACAGCCTGAAAAATGAAAAGGACCTGCCTTAAAGCTCAGTTTTAATGGATCATGAGACACATGCAAATTCAGCCACAAAGACGTATCAGCTCACACCAGTCAGAATAACCATCAGTAAAAAACCACAAAGAATAAATGCTGAAGGTGCTGTGGAGAAATGCAAACCCTCCACTTTAAGTGGGATGTAACCTGGAGAGAGCCACTCATGAGAGCAGAGTGGAGGTGCCGTTAAAAGGTAAACATTGAGCTACCGTACGATCCAGAGGCTTATTCCTGGACCTATAACCTAAGAAGACAGAATTGGAAAGAAAGAGGCAGGCAAATCTGCATTGCACAGTATTACCATAGCCAAGATATGGAAGTCACCAAAAAGTCCACCGACAGATGGGTGGACAAAGAAGAACTGCTACATGTACAGATGGATTATGAGCTAGCGATAAAATGAAGCAATGCCATTTGCAGCACCATAGATGACTCTAGAAGTAATCACGCAACTTGGAATAAGTGAGAAAACGAAAGACACATATCCTATCATACCACATAGAGGTGTTACCTAAAAATTGATACAAACGAAGATACTTCCACAGAGAAAGGCAATCACAGATTCAGTACAAAAACTTAAGGTTCACCAAATGGAAACGTGTGAGGATTGGGTACATTACCATATTGAGGTGAACAGAGATATACAAACACACGTGAAATATATAATCACCAAAGACCTACAGAATACCAAGAGAAGACTACTCAACATTGTGTCATAACCTACACGGGAAGAGATTCCAAAGAAGAATAGATATATGTATATGTGTGAAGGAACCACGTCTTGCACACCTAGACCAAACAAACCATTGTAATCGAATTTGCTGTGATAAAGAATAAAAATTTTGTTAAAAATACAAACAAGAAGGAATGACACATACACTTAAAGGGCTTTTTCCCGGCACATTCCATTGTACTTTACAACCTAGAACACGACTTCCATTAAGGCTCTGTTGCCCTAGTGACCAGATTTGGTAAAGGAGAAATGCTGCCCCCTTGTGGCCGTTTCCCGCAAGAGCAGCTTTAAACCCACAGCTACTGGTCACTTAAAATTCACAAGGGCTCAGGGCTGTAAAGGACACCTGCCATCAAAAATTGTGCTCAGGTGGGGAATGGACAAAAGAAATTCAAAACAGGCGAATGTTTCAAGAAGATAGTATGCAGAGGTAAGTATTCCTCACTCTCTTTAAACAAAAAAACAGGAAAATGGGTAAAAGCTCAACCTCAGGAATTATTAGACTCATGCAATCTAATCAACCAAAAGGTTTCAACTCACACCTGTCGACTGACCGTCAGCAAAAAGTCTACCAACAATAAATGCTGACGGGGTTGTAGAGAACTGTGTAACCTCTAGGTGCTGGTGGGAAGGAAAGTGGTTAACAGCCAATAATGACTACCGAAAGGAACTGCGTTGAAAAGTGAAAACTGAGGTACCATTCAATCCAGCAGGCACACCACTGGGCCTCTCACCTGAGAAGACCAGGATCGAAAAGACACAGGCTGCAAAAGCTGCACTGCAGCCTTATTCAAAATAGCCAAGATGGGAAGCAACCAAAATGTCCATCAACAGGTGAATGGATAAAGAAGAAGGAGTCCATGTACACAATGGAATATTAGCCATGGAAAACAATGAAACACTGCTCTTTGAGGCACCAGAGATGAGCCTGGAGATAATCACAAAACATGAGGTAAGTCGGAAAGCAAAAGACCTATATCCTATGATATCCCTTAGAGGCGTTATCTAATCACTGACACAAATGAACATATTTCCACAGAGAAAGACACTCACAGACTTAGAAAACCAACTATGCTCATCTAAAAGGAAAGGTGGGGGGAATGGATAAATGAGATTAGTGTTACTATACATATCCAAATACATATTATATACATATTTCAAAACGACCGACCATATAGCAAGGGAGGTCTACAGAACACTCTGTAATATTTTACATGGGAAGAGGATCTGTAGAGTAGGCATATATAATGTACAAATGAACCAGATTGTGTACCCCTAGGACAAACAATATTCTAGTCCTTACCCCGATTAAAAAAAATAACAAAAACAAGAAGTAATGAGACCTAAACTTATGGGGGTTTCTCCTGGCACATTCCATTCTAATTTACAACCTAGGAACACGACTTCCAGAAAGGCTCTGCTGCCCTAGTACTCAGATTTGGGAATGGAGAAATGCTGCCTCCTTGTGGCCATTTCCCACAACAGCAGCTTTCAACCCACTGCTAAAGGTCACTAAATATTCACCAACTTGCCATTCTGTAAATGACACCTGCCCTCCAAATAAATCCTGGGATCAAAAATGGAGCAAAAATTTCAAAAGAGGGCAACCTTCCAAGAAGACAATTTCAAGAGCTATGTGGTACTCACAGCTTTTCCTTTAAAGAGGAAAGAAAAGGTGTGGGAAAATGATATATTTTAGGAATTTTTAAAGACATGCAAACCCAAATTACAAAACCCTATCAGCTCACAGCAGTCAGAATGGCCATCAGCAAAAATGTTTCAAAAAATAAATGCTGAAGGGACTGTGGAGGAATGCGTACACTCGGCCCTAAGGGGGACGTGGTAAGAGCCACTAATGAAAACACAATGGAAGTGCCTTGAAAAGGTAAACACTGAGCTACCCGTCAATCAGTCATACCCACTGCTGGGCCTATCCCCTGAGAAAATGAGAATCAAAACGTCACAGGCTGGCAATCCTGCACTCCAGCCATATTGACCATAGCCAACATTTGGAAGCAATGAAAATGTCCATCAACAGAGGAACGCACCAAGAAGAACTCTTCCATGTACACAATGTAATATTGCTCCAATAATAAATATAAGGTAAATTTAAAAGACAAACATAAGTAAGGAGACATCAGCATTTGTGGGTTTCTTCAGGCACAATCCACTCTAATTTATAACCGAGGAACACCACTGGCCGGAAGGCCTGTTGCCCTAGTACCAGCATGGGGAACGTAGAAAGACTGCCACCCTCTGGCCGTTACCTGCAAACGCAGGTTTAAGCCTGTGCTAATGGTCACCGCAAAATGTCTTCAGGGAGGTAATGGCGAAAAAATTTTAAAATTATGACATACATACTTTAAGAAAACACTTTGAAGAACTAAGCTGTACTCACAGCCTGAAAAATGAAAAGGACCTGCCTTAAAGCTCAGTTTTAATGGATCATGAGACACATGCAAATTCAGCCACAAAGACGTATCAGCTCACACCAGTCAGAATAACCATCAGTAAAAAACCACAAAGAATAAATGCTGAAGGTGCTGTGGAGAAATGCAAACCCTCCACTTTAAGTGGGATGTAACCTGGAGAGAGCCACTCATGAGAGCAGAGTGGAGGTGCGGTTAAAAGGTAAACATTGAGCTACCGTACGATCCAGAGGCTTATTCCTGGACCTATAACCTAAGAAGACAGAATTGGAAAGAAAGAGGCAGGCAAATCTGCATTGCACAGTATTACCATAGCCAAGATATGGAAGTCACCAAAAAGTCCACCGACAGATGGGTGGACAAAGAAGATCTGCTACATGTACAGATGGATTATGAGCTAGCGATAAAATGAAACAATGCCATTTGCAGCACCATAGATGACTCTAGAAGTAATCACGGAACTTGGAGTAAGTGAGAAAGCGAAAGACACATATCCTATCATACCACATAGAGGTGTTACCTAAAAATTGATACAAACGAAGATACTTCCACAGAGAAAGGCAATCACAGATTCAGTACAAAAACTTAAGGTTCACCAAATGGAAACGTGTGAGGATTGGGTACATTACCATATTGAGGTGAACAGAGATATACAAACACACGTGAAATATATAATCACCAAAGACCTACAGAATACCAAGAGAAGACTACTCAACATTGTGTCATAACCTACACGGGAAAAGATTCCAAAGAAGAATAGATATATGTATATGTGTGAAGGAACCTCGTCTTGCACACCTAGACCAAACAAACCATTGTAATCGAATTTGCTGTGATAAAGAATAAAAATTTTGTTAAAAATACAAACAAGAAGGAATGACACATAAACTTAAAGGGCTTTTTCCCGGCACATTCCATTGTAATTTACAACCTAGAACACGACTTCCATTAAGGCTCTGTTGCCCTAGTGACCAGATTTGGTAAAGGAGAAATGCTGCCCCCTTGTGGCCGTTTCCCGCAAGAGCAGCTTTAAACCCACAGCTACTGGTCACTTAAAATTCACAAGGGCTCAGGGCTGTAAAGGACACCTGCCGTCAAAAATTGTGCTCAGGTGGGGAATGGACAAAAGAAATTCAAAACAGGCGAATGTTTCAAGAAGATAGTATGCAGAGGTAAGTATTCCTCACTCTCTTTAAACAAAAAAACAGGAAAATGGGTAAAAGCTCAACCTCAGGAATTATTAGACTCATGCAATCTAATCAACCAAAAGGTTCCAACTCACACCTGTCGACTGACCGTCAGCAAAAAGTCTACCAACAATAAATGCTGACGGGGTTGTAGAGAACTGTGTAACCTCTAGGTGCTGGTGGGATGGAAAGTGGTTAACAGCCAATAATGACCACCGAAAGGAACTGCGTTGAAAAGTGAAAACTGAGGTACCATTCAATCCAGCAGGCACACCACTGGGCCTCTCACCTGAGAAGACCAGGATCGAAAAGACACAGGCTGCAAATGCTGCACTGCAGCCTTATTCAAAATAGCCAAGATGCGAAGCAACCAAAATGTCCATCAACAGGTGAATGGATAAAGAAGAAGGAGTCCATGTACACAATGGAATATTAGCCATGGAAAACAATGAAACACTGCTCTTTGAGGCACCAGAGATGAGCCTGGAGATAATCACAAAACATGAGGTAAGTCGGAAAGCAAAAGACCTATATCCTATGATATCCCTTAGAGGCGTTATCTAATCACTGACACAAATGAACATATTTCCACAGAGAAAGACACTCACAGACTTAGAAAACCAACTATGCTCATCTAAAAGGAAAGGTGGGGGGAATGGATAAATGAGATTAGTGTTACTATACATATCCAAATACATATTATATACATATTTCAAAACGACCGACCATATAGCAAGGGAGGTCTACAGAACACTCTGTAATATTTTACATGGGAAGAGGATCTGTAGAGTAGACATATATAATGTACAAATGAACCAGATTGTGTACCCCTAGGACAAACAATATTCTAGTCCTTACCCCGATTAAAAAAATTAACAAAAACAAGAAGTAATGAGACCTAAACTTATGGGGGTTTCTCCTGGCACATTCCATTCTAATTTACAACCTAGGAACACGACTTCCAGAAAGGCTCTGCTGCCCTAGTACTCAGATTTGGGAATGGAGAAATGCTGCCTCCTTGTGGCCATTTCCCACAACAGCAGCTTTCAACCCACTGCTAAAGGTCACTAAATATTCACCAACTTGCCATTCTGTAAATGACACCTGCCCTCCAAATAAATCCTGGGATCAAAAATGGAGCAAAAATTTCAAAAGAGGGCAACCTTCCAAGAAGACAATTTCAAGAGCTATGTGGTACTCACAGCTTTTCCTTTAAAGAAGAGGAAAGAAAAAGGTGTGGGAAAATGATATATTTTAGGAATTTTTAAAGACATGCAAACCCAAATTACAAAACCCTATCAGCTCACAGCAGTCAGAATGGCCATCAGCAAAAATGTTTCAAAAAATAAATGCTGAAGGGACTGTGGAGGAATGCGTACACTCGGCCCTAAGGGGGACGTGGTAAGAGCCACTAATGAAAACACAATGGAAGTGCCTTGAAAAGGTAAACACTGAGCTACCCGTCAATCAGTCATACCCACTGCTGGGCCTATCCCCTGAGAAAATGAGAATCAAAACGTCACAGGCTGGCAATCCTGCACTCCAGCCATATTGACCATAGCCAACATTTGGAAGCAATGAAAATGTCCATCAACAGAGGAACGCACCAAGAAGAACTCTTCCATGTACACAATGTAATATTGCTCCAATAATAAATATAAGGTAAATTTAAAAGACAAACATAAGTAAGGAGACATCAGCATTTGTGGGTTTCTTCAGGCACAATCCACTCTAATTTATAACCGAGGAACACCACTGGCCGGAAGGCCTGTTGCCCTAGTACCAGCATGGGGAACGTAGAAAGACTGCCACCCTCTGGCCGTTACCTGCAAACGCAGGTTTAAGCCTGTGCTAATGGTCACCGCAAAATGTCTTCAGGGAGGTAATGGCGAAAAAATTTTAAAATTATGACATACATACTTTAAGAAAACACTTTGAAGAACTAAGCTGTACTCACAGCCTGAAAAATGAAAAGGACCTGCCTTAAAGCTCAGTTTTAATGGATCATGAGACACATGCAAATTCAGCCACAAAGACGTATCAGCTCACACCAGTCAGAATAACCATCAGTAAAAAACCACAAAGAATAAATGCTGAAGGTGCTGTGGAGAAATGCAAACCCTCCACTTTAAGTGGGATGTAACCTGGAGAGAGCCACTCATGAGAGCAGAGTGGAGGTGCCGTTAAAAGGTAAACATTGAGCTACCGTACGATCCAGAGGCTTATTCCTGGACCTATAACCTAAGAAGACAGAATTGGAAAGAAAGAGGCAGGCAAATCTGCATTGCACAGTATTACCATAGCCAAGATATGGAAGTCACCAAAAAGTCCACCGACAGATGGGTGGACAAAGAAGATCTGCTACATGTACAGATGGATTATGAGCTAGCGATAAAATGAAACAATGCCATTTGCAGCACCATAGATGACTCTAGAAGTAATCACGCAACTTGGAGTAAGTGAGAAAGCGAAAGACACATATCCTATCATACCACATAGAGGTGTTACCTAAAAATTGATACAAACGAAGATACTTCCACAGAGAAAGGCAATCACAGATTCAGTACAAAAACTTAAGGTTCACCAAATGGAAACGTGTGAGGATTGGGTACATTACCATATTGAGGTGAACAGAGATATACAAACACACGTGAAATATATAATCACCAAAGACCTACAGAATACCAAGAGAAGACTACTCAACATTGTGTCATAACCTACACGGGAAAAGATTCCAAAGAAGAATAGATATATGTATATGTGTGAAGGAACCTCGTCTTGCACACCTAGACCAAACAAACCATTGTAATCGAATTTGCTGTGATAAAGAATAAAAATTTTGTTAAAAATACAAACAAGAAGGAATGACACATAAACTTAAAGGGCTTTTTCCCGGCACATTCCATTGTAATTTACAACCTAGAACACGACTTCCATTAAGGCTCTGTTGCCCTAGTGACCAGATTTGGTAAAGGAGAAATGCTGCCCCCTTGTGGCCGTTTCCCGCAAGAGCAGCTTTAAACCCACAGCTACTGGTCACTTAAAATTCACAAGGGCTCAGGGCTGTAAAGGACACCTGCCGTCAAAAATTGTGCTCAGGTGGGGAATGGACAAAAGAAATTCAAAACAGGCGAATGTTTCAAGAAGATAGTATGCAGAGGTAAGTATTCCTCACTCTCTTTAAACAAAAAAACAGGAAAATGGGTAAAAGCTCAACCTCAGGAATTATTAGACTCATGCAATCTAATCAACCAAAAGGTTCCAACTCACACCTGTCGACTGACCGTCAGCAAAAAGTCTACCAACAATAAATGCTGACGGGGTTGTAGAGAACTGTGTAACCTCTAGGTGCTGGTGGGATGGAAAGTGGTTAACAGCCAATAATGACCACCGAAAGGAACTGCGTTGAAAAGTGAAAACTGAGGTACCATTCAATCCAGCAGGCACACCACTGGGCCTCTCACCTGAGAAGACCAGGATCGAAAAGACACAGGCTGCAAATGCTGCACTGCAGCCTTATTCAAAATAGCCAAGATGCGAAGCAACCAAAATGTCCATCAACAGGTGAATGGATAAAGAAGAAGGAGTCCATGTACACAATGGAATATTAGCCATGGAAAACAATGAAACACTGCTCTTTGAGGCACCAGAGATGAGCCTGGAGATAATCACAAAACATGAGGTAAGTCGGAAAGCAAAAGACCTATATCCTATGATATCCCTTAGAGGCGTTATCTAATCACTGACACAAATGAACATATTTCCACAGAGAAAGACACTCACAGACTTAGAAAACCAACTATGCTCATCTAAAAGGAAAGGTGGGGGGAATGGATAAATGAGATTAGTGTTACTATACATATCCAAATACATATTATATACATATTTCAAAACGACCGACCATATAGCAAGGGAGGTCTACAGAACACTCTGTAATATTTTACATGGGAAGAGGATCTGTAGAGTAGACATATATAATGTACAAATGAACCAGATTGTGTACCCCTAGGACAAACAATATTCTAGTCCTTACCCCGATTAAAAAAATTAACAAAAACAAGAAGTAATGAGACCTAAACTTATGGGGGTTTCTCCTGGCACATTCCATTCTAATTTACAACCTAGGAACACGACTTCCAGAAAGGCTCTGCTGCCCTAGTACTCAGATTTGGGAATGGAGAAATGCTGCCTCCTTGTGGCCATTTCCCACAACAGCAGCTTTCAACCCACTGCTAAAGGTCACTAAATATTCACCAACTTGCCATTCTGTAAATGACACCTGCCCTCCAAATAAATCCTGGGATCAAAAATGGAGCAAAAATTTCAAAAGAGGGCAACCTTCCAAGAAGACAATTTCAAGAGCTATGTGGTACTCACAGCTTTTCCTTTAAAGAAGAGGAAAGAAAAAGGTGTGGGAAAATGATATATTTTAGGAATTTTTAAAGACATGCAAACCCAAATTACAAAAACCTATCAGCTCACAGCAGTCAGAATGGCCATCAGCAAAAATGTTTCAAAAAATAAATGCTGAAGGGACTGTGGAGGAATGCGTACACTCGGCCCTAAGGGGGACGTGGTAAGAGCCACTAATGAAAACACAATGGAAGTGCCTTGAAAAGGTAAACACTGAGCTACCCGTCAATCAGTCATACCCACTGCTGGGCCTATCCCCTGAGAAAATGAGAATCAAAACGTCACAGGCTGGCAATCCTGCACTCCAGCCATATTGACCATAGCCAACATTTGGAAGCAATGAAAATGTCCATCAACAGAGGAACGCACCAAGAAGAACTCTTCCATGTACACAATGTAATATTGCTCCAATAATAAATATAAGGTAAATTTAAAAGACAAACATAAGTAAGGAGACATCAGCATTTGTGGGTTTCTTCAGGCACAATCCACTCTAATTTATAACCGAGGAACACCACTGGCCGGAAGGCCTGTTGCCCTAGTACCAGCATGGGGAACGTAGAAAGACTGCCACCCTCTGGCCGTTACCTGCAAACGCAGGTTTAAGCCTGTGCTAATGGTCACCGCAAAATGTCTTCAGGGAGGTAATGGCGAAAAAATTTTAAAATTATGACATACATACTTTAAGAAAACACTTTGAAGAACTAAGCTGTACTCACAGCCTGAAAAATGAAAAGGACCTGCCTTAAAGCTCAGTTTTAATGGATCATGAGACACATGCAAATTCAGCCACAAAGACGTATCAGCTCACACCAGTCAGAATAACCATCAGTAAAAAACCACAAAGAATAAATGCTGAAGGTGCTGTGGAGAAATGCAAACCCTCCACTTTAAGTGGGATGTAACCTGGAGAGAGCCACTCATGAGAGCAGAGTGGAGGTGCCGTTAAAAGGTAAACATTGAGCTACCGTACGATCCAGAGGCTTATTCCTGGACCTATAACCTAAGAAGACAGAATTGGAAAGAAAGAGGCAGGCAAATCTGCATTGCACAGTATTACCATAGCCAAGATATGGAAGTCACCAAAAAGTCCACCGACAGATGGGTGGACAAAGAAGATCTGCTACATGTACAGATGGATTATGAGCTAGCGATAAAATGAAACAATGCCATTTGCAGCACCATAGATGACTCTAGAAGTAATCACGCAACTTGGAGTAAGTGAGAAAGCGAAAGACACATATCCTATCATACCACATAGAGGTGTTACCTAAAAATTGATACAAACGAAGATACTTCCACAGAGAAAGGCAATCACAGATTCAGTACAAAAACTTAAGGTTCACCAAATGGAAACGTGTGAGGATTGGGTACATTACCATATTGAGGTGAACAGAGATATACAAACACACGTGAAATATATAATCACCAAAGACCTACAGAATACCAAGAGAAGACTACTCAACATTGTGTCATAACCTACACGGGAAAAGATTCCAAAGAAGAATAGATATATGTATATGTGTGAAGGAACCTCGTCTTGCACACCTAGACCAAACAAACCATTGTAATCGAATTTGCTGTGATAAAGAATAAAAATTTTGTTAAAAATACAAACAAGAAGGAATGACACATAAACTTAAAGGGCTTTTTCCCGGCACATTCCATTGTAATTTACAACCTAGAACACGACTTCCATTAAGGCTCTGTTGCCCTAGTGACCAGATTTGGTAAAGGAGAAATGCTGCCCCCTTGTGGCCGTTTCCCGCAAGAGCAGCTTTAAACCCACAGCTACTGGTCACTTAAAATTCACAAGGGCTCAGGGCTGTAAAGGACACCTGCCGTCAAAAATTGTGCTCAGGTGGGGAATGGACAAAAGAAATTCAAAACAGGCGAATGTTTCAAGAAGATAGTATGCAGAGGTAAGTATTCCTCACTCTCTTTAAACAAAAAAACAGGAAAATGGGTAAAAGCTCAACCTCAGGAATTATTAGACTCATGCAATCTAATCAACCAAAAGGTTCCAACTCACACCTGTCGACTGACCGTCAGCAAAAAGTCTACCAACAATAAATGCTGATGGGGTTGTAGAGAACTGTGTAACCTCTAGGTGCTGGTGGGATGGAAAGTGGTTAACAGCCAATAATGACCACCGAAAGGAACTGCGTTGAAAAGTGAAAACTGAGGTACCATTCAATCCAGCAGGCACACCACTGGGCCTCTCACCTGAGAAGACCAGGATCGAAAAGACACAGGCTGCAAATGCTGCACTGCAGCCTTATTCAAAATAGCCAAGATGCGAAGCAACCAAAATGTCCATCAACAGGTGAATGGATAAAGAAGAAGGAGTCCATGTACACAATGGAATATTAGCCATGGAAAACAATGAAACACTGCTCTTTGAGGCACCAGAGATGAGCCTGGAGATAATCACAAAACATGAGGTAAGTCGGAAAGCAAAAGACCTATATCCTATGATATCCCTTAGAGGCGTTATCTAATCACTGACACAAATGAACATATTTCCACAGAGAAAGACACTCACAGACTTAGAAAACCAACTATGCTCATCTAAAAGGAAAGGTGGGGGGAATGGATAAATGAGATTAGTGTTACTATACATATCCAAATACATATTATATACATATTTCAAAACGACCGACCATATAGCAAGGGAGGTCTACAGAACACTCTGTAATATTTTACATGGGAAGAGGATCTGTAGAGTAGACATATATAATGTACAAATGAACCAGATTGTGTACCCCTAGGACAAACAATATTCTAGTCCTTACCCCGATTAAAAAAATTAACAAAAACAAGAAGTAATGAGACCTAAACTTATGGGGGTTTCTCCTGGCACATTCCATTCTAATTTACAACCTAGGAACACGACTTCCAGAAAGGCTCTGCTGCCCTAGTACTCAGATTTGGGAATGGAGAAATGCTGCCTCCTTGTGGCCATTTCCCACAACAGCAGCTTTCAACCCACTGCTAAAGGTCACTAAATATTCACCAACTTGCCATTCTGTAAATGACACCTGCCCTCCAAATAAATCCTGGGATCAAAAATGGAGCAAAAATTTCAAAAGAGGGCAACCTTCCAAGAAGACAATTTCAAGAGCTATGTGGTACTCACAGCTTTTCCTTTAAAGAAGAGGAAAGAAAAAGGTGTGGGAAAATGATATATTTTAGGAATTTTTAAAGACATGCAAACCCAAATTACAAAAACCTATCAGCTCACAGCAGTCAGAATGGCCATCAGCAAAAATGTTTCAAAAAATAAATGCTGAAGGGACTGTGGAGGAATGCGTACACTCGGCCCTAAGGGGGACGTGGTAAGAGCCACTAATGAAAACACAATGGAAGTGCCTTGAAAAGGTAAACACTGAGCTACCCGTCAATCAGTCATACCCACTGCTGGGCCTATCCCCTGAGAAAATGAGAATCAAAACGTCACAGGCTGGCAATCCTGCACTCCAGCCATATTGACCATAGCCAACATTTGGAAGCAATGAAAATGTCCATCAACAGAGGAACGCACCAAGAAGAACTCTTCCATGTACACAATGTAATATTGCTCCAATAATAAATATAAGGTAAATTTAAAAGACAAACATAAGTAAGGAGACATCAGCATTTGTGGGTTTCTTCAGGCACATTCCACTCTAATTTATAACCGAGGAACACCACTGGCCGGAAGGCCTGTTGCCCTAGTACCAGCATGGGGAACGTAGAAAGACCGCCACCCTCTGGCCGTTACCTGCAAACGCAGGTTTAAGCCTGTGCTAATGGTCACCGCAAAATGTCTTCAGGGAGGTAATGGCCAAAAAATTTTAAAATTATGACATACATACTTTAAGAAAACACTTTGAAGAACTAAGCGGTACTCACAGCCTGAAAAATGAAAAGGACCTGCCTTAAAGCTCAGTTTTAATGGATCATGAGACACATGCAAATTCAGCCACAAAGACGTATCAGCTCACACCAGTCAGAATAACCATCAGTAAAAAACCACAAAGAATAAATGCTGAAGGTGCTGTGGAGAAATGCAAACCCTCCACTTTAAGTGGGATGTAACCTGGAGAGAGCCACTCATGAGAGCAGAGTGGAGGTGCCGTTAAAAGGTAAACATTGAGCTACCGTACGATCCAGAGGCTTATTCCTGGACCTATAACCTAAGAAGACAGAATTGGAAAGAAAGAGGCAGGCAAATCTGCATTGCACAGTATTACCATAGCCAAGATATGGAAGTCACCAAAAAGTCCACCGACAGATGGGTGGACAAAGAAGAACTGCTACATGTACAGATGGATTATGAGCTAGCGATAAAATGAAGCAATGCCATTTGCAGCACCATAGATGACTCTAGAAGTAATCACGCAACTTGGAATAAGTGAGAAAGCGAAAGACACATATCCTATCATACCACATAGAGGTGTTACCTAAAAATTGATACAAACGAAGATACTTCCACAGAGAAAGGCAATCACAGATTCAGTACAAAAACTTAAGGTTCACCAAATGGAAAGGTGTGAGGATTGGGTACATTACCATATTGAGGTGAACAGAGATATACAAACACACGTGAAATATATAATCACCAAAGACCTACAGAATACCAAGAGAAGACTACTCAACATTGTGTCATAACCTACACGGGAAGAGATTCCAAAGAAGAATAGATATATGTATATGTGTGAAGGAACCACGTCTTGCACACCTAGACCAAACAAACCATTGTAATCGAATTTGCTGTGATAAAGAATAAAAATTTTGTTAAAAATACAAACAAGAAGGAATGACACATACACTTAAAGGGCTTTTTCCCGGCACATTCCATTGTACCTTACAACCTAGAACACGACTTCCATTAAGGCTCTGTTGCCCTAGTGACCAGATTTGGTAAAGGAGAAATGCTGCCCCCTTGTGGCCGTTTCCCGCAAGAGCAGCTTTAAACCCACAGCTACTGGTCACTTAAAATTCACAAGGGCTCAGGGCTGTAAAGGACACCTGCCGTCAAAAATTGTGCTCAGGTGGGGAATGGACAAAAGAAATTCAAAACAGGCGAATGTTTCAAGAAGATAGTATGCAGAGGTAAGTATTCCTCACTCTCTTTAAACAAAAAAACAGGAAAATGGGTAAAAGCTCAACCTCAGGAATTATTAGACTCATGCAATCTAATCAACCAAAAGGTTTCAACTCACACCTGTCGACTGACCGTCAGCAAAAAGTCTACCAACAATAAATGCTGACGGGGTTGTAGAGAACTGTGTAACCTCTAGGTGCTGGTGGGAAGGAAAGTGGTTAACAGCCAATAATGACTACCGAAAGGAACTGCGTTGAAAAGTGAAAACTGAGGTACCATTCAATCCAGCAGGCACACCACTGGGCCTCTCACCTGAGAAGACCAGGATCGAAAAGACACAGGCTGCAAATGCTGCACTGCAGCCTTATTCAAAATAGCCAAGATGGGAAGCAACCAAAATGTCCATCAACAGGTGAATGGATAAAGAAGAAGGAGTCCATGTACACAATGGAATATTAGCCATGGAAAACAATGAAACACTGCTCTTTGAGGCACCAGAGATGAGCCTGGAGATAATCACAAAACATGAGGTAAGTCGGAAAGCAAAAGACCTATATCCTATGATATCCCTTAGAGGCGTTATCTAATCACTGACACAAATGAACATATTTCCACAGAGAAAGACACTCACAGACTTAGAAAACCAACTATGCTCATCTAAAAGGAAAGGTGGGGGGAATGGATAAATGAGATTAGTGTTACTATACATATCCAAATACATATTATATACATATTTCAAAACGACCGACCATATAGCAAGGGAGGTCTACAGAACACTCTGTAATATTTTACATGGGAAGAGGATCTGTAGAGTAGACATATATAATGTACAAATGAACCAGATTGTGTACCCCTAGGACAAACAATATTCTAGTCCTTACCCCGATTAAAAAAATTAACAAAAACAAGAAGTAATGAGACCTAAACTTATGGGGGTTTCTCCTGGCACATTCCATTCTAATTTACAACCTAGGAACACGACTTCCAGAAAGGCTCTGCTGCCCTAGTACTCAGATTTGGGAATGGAGAAATGCTGCCTCCTTGTGGCCATTTCCCACAACAGCAGCTTTCAACCCACTGCTAAAGGTCACTAAATATTCACCAACTTGCCATTCTGTAAATGACACCTGCCCTCCAAATAAATCCTGGGATCAAAAATGGAGCAAAAATTTCAAAAGAGGGCAACCTTCCAAGAAGACAATTTCAAGAGCTATGTGGTACTCACAGCTTTTCCTTTAAAGAGGAAAGAAAAGGTGTGGGAAAATGATATATTTTAGGAATTTTTAAAGACATGCAAACCCAAATTACAAAACCCTATCAGCTCACAGCAGTCAGAATGGCCATCAGCAAAAATGTTTCAAAAAATAAATGCTGAAGGGACTGTGGAGGAATGCGTACACTCGGCCCTAAGGGGGACGTGGTAAGAGCCACTAATGAAAACACAATGGAAGTGCCTTGAAAAGGTAAACACTGAGCTACCCGTCAATCAGTCATACCCACTGCTGGGCCTATCCCCTGAGAAAATGAGAATCAAAACGTCACAGGCTGGCAATCCTGCACTCCAGCCATATTGACCATAGCCAACATTTGGAAGCAATGAAAATGTCCATCAACAGAGGAACGCACCAAGAAGAACTCTTCCATGTACACAATGTAATATTGCTCCAATAATAAATATAAGGTAAATTTAAAAGACAAACATAAGTAAGGAGACATCAGCATTTGTGGGTTTCTTCAGGCACAATCCACTCTAATTTATAACCGAGGAACACCACTGGCCGGAAGGCCTGTTGCCCTAGTACCAGCATGGGGAACGTAGAAAGACTGCCACCCTCTGGCCGTTACCTGCAAACGCAGGTTTAAGCCTGTGCTAATGGTCACCGCAAAATGTCTTCAGGGAGGTAATGGCGAAAAAATTTTAAAATTATGACATACATACTTTAAGAAAACACTTTGAAGAACTAAGCTGTACTCACAGCCTGAAAAATGAAAAGGACCTGCCTTAAAGCTCAGTTTTAATGGATCATGAGACACATGCAAATTCAGCCACAAAGACGTATCAGCTCACACCAGTCAGAATAACCATCAGTAAAAAACCACAAAGAATAAATGCTGAAGGTGCTGTGGAGAAATGCAAACCCTCCACTTTAAGTGGGATGTAACCTGGAGAGAGCCACTCATGAGAGCAGAGTGGAGGTGCGGTTAAAAGGTAAACATTGAGCTACCGTACGATCCAGAGGCTTATTCCTGGACCTATAACCTAAGAAGACAGAATTGGAAAGAAAGAGGCAGGCAAATCTGCATTGCACAGTATTACCATAGCCAAGATATGGAAGTCACCAAAAAGTCCACCGACAGATGGGTGGACAAAGAAGATCTGCTACATGTACAGATGGATTATGAGCTAGCGATAAAATGAAACAATGCCATTTGCAGCACCATAGATGACTCTAGAAGTAATCACGGAACTTGGAGTAAGTGAGAAAGCGAAAGACACATATCCTATCATACCACATAGAGGTGTTACCTAAAAATTGATACAAACGAAGATACTTCCACAGAGAAAGGCAATCACAGATTCAGTACAAAAACTTAAGGTTCACCAAATGGAAACGTGTGAGGATTGGGTACATTACCATATTGAGGTGAACAGAGATATACAAACACACGTGAAATATATAATCACCAAAGACCTACAGAATACCAAGAGAAGACTACTCAACATTGTGTCATAACCTACACGGGAAAAGATTCCAAAGAAGAATAGATATATGTATATGTGTGAAGGAACCTCGTCTTGCACACCTAGACCAAACAAACCATTGTAATCGAATTTGCTGTGATAAAGAATAAAAATTTTGTTAAAAATACAAACAAGAAGGAATGACACATACACTTAAAGGGCTTTTTCCCGGCACATTCCATTGTACTTTACAACCTAGAACACGACTTCCATTAAGGCTCTGTTGCCCTAGTGACCAGATTTGGTAAAGGAGAAATGCTGCCCCCTTGTGGCCGTTTCCCGCAAGAGCAGCTTTAAACCCACAGCTACTGGTCACTTAAAATTCACAAGGGCTCAGGGCTGTAAAGGACACCTGCCGTCAAAAATTGTGCTCAGGTGGGGAATGGACAAAAGAAATTCAAAACAGGCGAATGTTTCAAGAAGATAGTATGCAGAGGTAAGTATTCCTCACTCTCTTTAAACAAAAAAACAGGAAAATGGGTAAAAGCTCAACCTCAGGAATTATTAGACTCATGCAATCTAATCAACCAAAAGGTTCCAACTCACACCTGTCGACTGACCGTCAGCAAAAAGTCTACCAACAATAAATGCTGACGGGGTTGTAGAGAACTGTGTAACCTCTAGGTGCTGGTGGGATGGAAAGTGGTTAACAGCCAATAATGACCACCGAAAGGAACTGCGTTGAAAAGTGAAAACTGAGGTACCATTCAATCCAGCAGGCACACCACTGGGCCTCTCACCTGAGAAGACCAGGATCGAAAAGACACAGGCTGCAAATGCTGCACTGCAGCCTTATTCAAAATAGCCAAGATGCGAAGCAACCAAAATGTCCATCAACAGGTGAATGGATAAAGAAGAAGGAGTCCATGTACACAATGGAATATTAGCCATGGAAAACAATGAAACACTGCTCTTTGAGGCACCAGAGATGAGCCTGGAGATAATCACAAAACATGAGGTAAGTCGGAAAGCAAAAGACCTATATCCTATGATATCCCTTAGAGGCGTTATCTAATCACTGACACAAATGAACATATTTCCACAGAGAAAGACACTCACAGACTTAGAAAACCAACTATGCTCATCTAAAAGGAAAGGTGGGGGGAATGGATAAATGAGATTAGTGTTACTATACATATCCAAATACATATTATATACATATTTCAAAACGACCGACCATATAGCAAGGGAGGTCTACAGAACACTCTGTAATATTTTACATGGGAAGAGGATCTGTAGAGTAGACATATATAATGTACAAATGAACCAGATTGTGTACCCCTAGGACAAACAATATTCTAGTCCTTACCCCGATTAAAAAAATTAACAAAAACAAGAAGTAATGAGACCTAAACTTATGGGGGTTTCTCCTGGCACATTCCATTCTAATTTACAACCTAGGAACACGACTTCCAGAAAGGCTCTGCTGCCCTAGTACTCAGATTTGGGAATGGAGAAATGCTGCCTCCTTGTGGCCATTTCCCACAACAGCAGCTTTCAACCCACTGCTAAAGGTCACTAAATATTCACCAACTTGCCATTCTGTAAATGACACCTGCCCTCCAAATAAATCCTGGGATCAAAAATGGAGCAAAAATTTCAAAAGAGGGCAACCTTCCAAGAAGACAATTTCAAGAGCTATGTGGTACTCACAGCTTTTCCTTTAAAGAAGAGGAAAGAAAAAGGTGTGGGAAAATGATATATTTTAGGAATTTTTAAAGACATGCAAACCCAAATTACAAAAACCTATCAGCTCACAGCAGTCAGAATGGCCATCAGCAAAAATGTTTCAAAAAATAAATGCTGAAGGGACTGTGGAGGAATGCGTACACTCGGCCCTAAGGGGGACGTGGTAAGAGCCACTAATGAAAACACAATGGAAGTGCCTTGAAAAGGTAAACACTGAGCTACCCGTCAATCAGTCATACCCACTGCTGGGCCTATCCCCTGAGAAAATGAGAATCAAAACGTCACAGGCTGGCAATCCTGCACTCCAGCCATATTGACCATAGCCAACATTTGGAAGCAATGAAAATGTCCATCAACAGAGGAACGCACCAAGAAGAACTCTTCCATGTACACAATGTAATATTGCTCCAATAATAAATATAAGGTAAATTTAAAAGACAAACATAAGTAAGGAGACATCAGCATTTGTGGGTTTCTTCAGGCACAATCCACTCTAATTTATAACCGAGGAACACCACTGGCCGGAAGGCCTGTTGCCCTAGTACCAGCATGGGGAACGTAGAAAGACTGCCACCCTCTGGCCGTTACCTGCAAACGCAGGTTTAAGCCTGTGCTAATGGTCACCGCAAAATGTCTTCAGGGAGGTAATGGCGAAAAAATTTTAAAATTATGACATACATACTTTAAGAAAACACTTTGAAGAACTAAGCTGTACTCACAGCCTGAAAAATGAAAAGGACCTGCCTTAAAGCTCAGTTTTAATGGATCATGAGACACATGCAAATTCAGCCACAAAGACGTATCAGCTCACACCAGTCAGAATAACCATCAGTAAAAAACCACAAAGAATAAATGCTGAAGGTGCTGTGGAGAAATGCAAACCCTCCACTTTAAGTGGGATGTAACCTGGAGAGAGCCACTCATGAGAGCAGAGTGGAGGTGCCGTTAAAAGGTAAACATTGAGCTACCGTACGATCCAGAGGCTTATTCCTGGACCTATAACCTAAGAAGACAGAATTGGAAAGAAAGAGGCAGGCAAATCTGCATTGCACAGTATTACCATAGCCAAGATATGGAAGTCACCAAAAAGTCCACCGACAGATGGGTGGACAAAGAAGATCTGCTACATGTACAGATGGATTATGAGCTAGCGATAAAATGAAACAATGCCATTTGCAGCACCATAGATGACTCTAGAAGTAATCACGCAACTTGGAGTAAGTGAGAAAGCGAAAGACACATATCCTATCATACCACATAGAGGTGTTACCTAAAAATTGATACAAACGAAGATACTTCCACAGAGAAAGGCAATCACAGATTCAGTACAAAAACTTAAGGTTCACCAAATGGAAACGTGTGAGGATTGGGTACATTACCATATTGAGGTGAACAGAGATATACAAACACACGTGAAATATATAATCACCAAAGACCTACAGAATACCAAGAGAAGACTACTCAACATTGTGTCATAACCTACACGGGAAAAGATTCCAAAGAAGAATAGATATATGTATATGTGTGAAGGAACCTCGTCTTGCACACCTAGACCAAACAAACCATTGTAATCGAATTTGCTGTGATAAAGAATAAAAATTTTGTTAAAAATACAAACAAGAAGGAATGACACATAAACTTAAAGGGCTTTTTCCCGGCACATTCCATTGTAATTTACAACCTAGAACACGACTTCCATTAAGGCTCTGTTGCCCTAGTGACCAGATTTGGTAAAGGAGAAATGCTGCCCCCTTGTGGCCGTTTCCCGCAAGAGCAGCTTTAAACCCACAGCTACTGGTCACTTAAAATTCACAAGGGCTCAGGGCTGTAAAGGACACCTGCCGTCAAAAATTGTGCTCAGGTGGGGAATGGACAAAAGAAATTCAAAACAGGCGAATGTTTCAAGAAGATAGTATGCAGAGGTAAGTATTCCTCACTCTCTTTAAACAAAAAAACAGGAAAATGGGTAAAAGCTCAACCTCAGGAATTATTAGACTCATGCAATCTAATCAACCAAAAGGTTCCAACTCACACCTGTCGACTGACCGTCAGCAAAAAGTCTACCAACAATAAATGCTGACGGGGTTGTAGAGAACTGTGTAACCTCTAGGTGCTGGTGGGATGGAAAGTGGTTAACAGCCAATAATGACCACCGAAAGGAACTGCGTTGAAAAGTGAAAACTGAGGTACCATTCAATCCAGCAGGCACACCACTGGGCCTCTCACCTGAGAAGACCAGGATCGAAAAGACACAGGCTGCAAATGCTGCACTGCAGCCTTATTCAAAATAGCCAAGATGCGAAGCAACCAAAATGTCCATCAACAGGTGAATGGATAAAGAAGAAGGAGTCCATGTACACAATGGAATATTAGCCATGGAAAACAATGAAACACTGCTCTTTGAGGCACCAGAGATGAGCCTGGAGATAATCACAAAACATGAGGTAAGTCGGAAAGCAAAAGACCTATATCCTATGATATCCCTTAGAGGCGTTATCTAATCACTGACACAAATGAACATATTTCCACAGAGAAAGACACTCACAGACTTAGAAAACCAACTATGCTCATCTAAAAGGAAAGGTGGGGGGAATGGATAAATGAGATTAGTGTTACTATACATATCCAAATACATATTATATACATATTTCAAAACGACCGACCATATAGCAAGGGAGGTCTACAGAACACTCTGTAATATTTTACATGGGAAGAGGATCTGTAGAGTAGACATATATAATGTACAAATGAACCAGATTGTGTACCCCTAGGACAAACAATATTCTAGTCCTTACCCCGATTAAAAAAATTAACAAAAACAAGAAGTAATGAGACCTAAACTTATGGGGGTTTCTCCTGGCACATTCCATTCTAATTTACAACCTAGGAACACGACTTCCAGAAAGGCTCTGCTGCCCTAGTACTCAGATTTGGGAATGGAGAAATGCTGCCTCCTTGTGGCCATTTCCCACAACAGCAGCTTTCAACCCACTGCTAAAGGTCACTAAATATTCACCAACTTGCCATTCTGTAAATGACACCTGCCCTCCAAATAAATCCTGGGATCAAAAATGGAGCAAAAATTTCAAAAGAGGGCAACCTTCCAAGAAGACAATTTCAAGAGCTATGTGGTACTCACAGCTTTTCCTTTAAAGAAGAGGAAAGAAAAAGGTGTGGGAAAATGATATATTTTAGGAATTTTTAAAGACATGCAAACCCAAATTACAAAAACCTATCAGCTCACAGCAGTCAGAATGGCCATCAGCAAAAATGTTTCAAAAAATAAATGCTGAAGGGACTGTGGAGGAATGCGTACACTCGGCCCTAAGGGGGACGTGGTAAGAGCCACTAATGAAAACACAATGGAAGTGCCTTGAAAAGGTAAACACTGAGCTACCCGTCAATCAGTCATACCCACTGCTGGGCCTATCCCCTGAGAAAATGAGAATCAAAACGTCACAGGCTGGCAATCCTGCACTCCAGCCATATTGACCATAGCCAACATTTGGAAGCAATGAAAATGTCCATCAACAGAGGAACGCACCAAGAAGAACTCTTCCATGTACACAATGTAATATTGCTCCAATAATAAATATAAGGTAAATTTAAAAGACAAACATAAGTAAGGAGACATCAGCATTTGTGGGTTTCTTCAGGCACAATCCACTCTAATTTATAACCGAGGAACACCACTGGCCGGAAGGCCTGTTGCCCTAGTACCAGCATGGGGAACGTAGAAAGACTGCCACCCTCTGGCCGTTACCTGCAAACGCAGGTTTAAGCCTGTGCTAATGGTCACCGCAAAATGTCTTCAGGGAGGTAATGGCGAAAAAATTTTAAAATTATGACATACATACTTTAAGAAAACACTTTGAAGAACTAAGCTGTACTCACAGCCTGAAAAATGAAAAGGACCTGCCTTAAAGCTCAGTTTTAATGGATCATGAGACACATGCAAATTCAGCCACAAAGACGTATCAGCTCACACCAGTCAGAATAACCATCAGTAAAAAACCACAAAGAATAAATGCTGAAGGTGCTGTGGAGAAATGCAAACCCTCCACTTTAAGTGGGATGTAACCTGGAGAGAGCCACTCATGAGAGCAGAGTGGAGGTGCCGTTAAAAGGTAAACATTGAGCTACCGTACGATCCAGAGGCTTATTCCTGGACCTATAACCTAAGAAGACAGAATTGGAAAGAAAGAGGCAGGCAAATCTGCATTGCACAGTATTACCATAGCCAAGATATGGAAGTCACCAAAAAGTCCACCGACAGATGGGTGGACAAAGAAGATCTGCTACATGTACAGATGGATTATGAGCTAGCGATAAAATGAAACAATGCCATTTGCAGCACCATAGATGACTCTAGAAGTAATCACGCAACTTGGAGTAAGTGAGAAAGCGAAAGACACATATCCTATCATACCACATAGAGGTGTTACCTAAAAATTGATACAAACGAAGATACTTCCACAGAGAAAGGCAATCACAGATTCAGTACAAAAACTTAAGGTTCACCAAATGGAAACGTGTGAGGATTGGGTACATTACCATATTGAGGTGAACAGAGATATACAAACACACGTGAAATATATAATCACCAAAGACCTACAGAATACCAAGAGAAGACTACTCAACATTGTGTCATAACCTACACGGGAAAAGATTCCAAAGAAGAATAGATATATGTATATGTGTGAAGGAACCTCGTCTTGCACACCTAGACCAAACAAACCATTGTAATCGAATTTGCTGTGATAAAGAATAAAAATTTTGTTAAAAATACAAACAAGAAGGAATGACACATAAACTTAAAGGGCTTTTTCCCGGCACATTCCATTGTAATTTACAACCTAGAACACGACTTCCATTAAGGCTCTGTTGCCCTAGTGACCAGATTTGGTAAAGGAGAAATGCTGCCCCCTTGTGGCCGTTTCCCGCAAGAGCAGCTTTAAACCCACAGCTACTGGTCACTTAAAATTCACAAGGGCTCAGGGCTGTAAAGGACACCTGCCGTCAAAAATTGTGCTCAGGTGGGGAATGGACAAAAGAAATTCAAAACAGGCGAATGTTTCAAGAAGATAGTATGCAGAGGTAAGTATTCCTCACTCTCTTTAAACAAAAAAACAGGAAAATGGGTAAAAGCTCAACCTCAGGAATTATTAGACTCATGCAATCTAATCAACCAAAAGGTTCCAACTCACACCTGTCGACTGACCGTCAGCAAAAAGTCTACCAACAATAAATGCTGATGGGGTTGTAGAGAACTGTGTAACCTCTAGGTGCTGGTGGGATGGAAAGTGGTTAACAGCCAATAATGACCACCGAAAGGAACTGCGTTGAAAAGTGAAAACTGAGGTACCATTCAATCCAGCAGGCACACCACTGGGCCTCTCACCTGAGAAGACCAGGATCGAAAAGACACAGGCTGCAAATGCTGCACTGCAGCCTTATTCAAAATAGCCAAGATGCGAAGCAACCAAAATGTCCATCAACAGGTGAATGGATAAAGAAGAAGGAGTCCATGTACACAATGGAATATTAGCCATGGAAAACAATGAAACACTGCTCTTTGAGGCACCAGAGATGAGCCTGGAGATAATCACAAAACATGAGGTAAGTCGGAAAGCAAAAGACCTATATCCTATGATATCCCTTAGAGGCGTTATCTAATCACTGACACAAATGAACATATTTCCACAGAGAAAGACACTCACAGACTTAGAAAACCAACTATGCTCATCTAAAAGGAAAGGTGGGGGGAATGGATAAATGAGATTAGTGTTACTATACATATCCAAATACATATTATATACATATTTCAAAACGACCGACCATATAGCAAGGGAGGTCTACAGAACACTCTGTAATATTTTACATGGGAAGAGGATCTGTAGAGTAGACATATATAATGTACAAATGAACCAGATTGTGTACCCCTAGGACAAACAATATTCTAGTCCTTACCCCGATTAAAAAAATTAACAAAAACAAGAAGTAATGAGACCTAAACTTATGGGGGTTTCTCCTGGCACATTCCATTCTAATTTACAACCTAGGAACACGACTTCCAGAAAGGCTCTGCTGCCCTAGTACTCAGATTTGGGAATGGAGAAATGCTGCCTCCTTGTGGCCATTTCCCACAACAGCAGCTTTCAACCCACTGCTAAAGGTCACTAAATATTCACCAACTTGCCATTCTGTAAATGACACCTGCCCTCCAAATAAATCCTGGGATCAAAAATGGAGCAAAAATTTCAAAAGAGGGCAACCTTCCAAGAAGACAATTTCAAGAGCTATGTGGTACTCACAGCTTTTCCTTTAAAGAAGAGGAAAGAAAAAGGTGTGGGAAAATGATATATTTTAGGAATTTTTAAAGACATGCAAACCCAAATTACAAAAACCTATCAGCTCACAGCAGTCAGAATGGCCATCAGCAAAAATGTTTCAAAAAATAAATGCTGAAGGGACTGTGGAGGAATGCGTACACTCGGCCCTAAGGGGGACGTGGTAAGAGCCACTAATGAAAACACAATGGAAGTGCCTTGAAAAGGTAAACACTGAGCTACCCGTCAATCAGTCATACCCACTGCTGGGCCTATCCCCTGAGAAAATGAGAATCAAAACGTCACAGGCTGGCAATCCTGCACTCCAGCCATATTGACCATAGCCAACATTTGGAAGCAATGAAAATGTCCATCAACAGAGGAACGCACCAAGAAGAACTCTTCCATGTACACAATGTAATATTGCTCCAATAATAAATATAAGGTAAATTTAAAAGACAAACATAAGTAAGGAGACATCAGCATTTGTGGGTTTCTTCAGGCACATTCCACTCTAATTTATAACCGAGGAACACCACTGGCCGGAAGGCCTGTTGCCCTAGTACCAGCATGGGGAACGTAGAAAGACCGCCACCCTCTGGCCGTTACCTGCAAACGCAGGTTTAAGCCTGTGCTAATGGTCACCGCAAAATGTCTTCAGGGAGGTAATGGCCAAAAAATTTTAAAATTATGACATACATACTTTAAGAAAACACTTTGAAGAACTAAGCGGTACTCACAGCCTGAAAAATGAAAAGGACCTGCCTTAAAGCTCAGTTTTAATGGATCATGAGACACATGCAAATTCAGCCACAAAGACGTATCAGCTCACACCAGTCAGAATAACCATCAGTAAAAAACCACAAAGAATAAATGCTGAAGGTGCTGTGGAGAAATGCAAACCCTCCACTTTAAGTGGGATGTAACCTGGAGAGAGCCACTCATGAGAGCAGAGTGGAGGTGCCGTTAAAAGGTAAACATTGAGCTACCGTACGATCCAGAGGCTTATTCCTGGACCTATAACCTAAGAAGACAGAATTGGAAAGAAAGAGGCAGGCAAATCTGCATTGCACAGTATTACCATAGCCAAGATATGGAAGTCACCAAAAAGTCCACCGACAGATGGGTGGACAAAGAAGAACTGCTACATGTACAGATGGATTATGAGCTAGCGATAAAATGAAGCAATGCCATTTGCAGCACCATAGATGACTCTAGAAGTAATCACGCAACTTGGAATAAGTGAGAAAGCGAAAGACACATATCCTATCATACCACATAGAGGTGTTACCTAAAAATTGATACAAACGAAGATACTTCCACAGAGAAAGGCAATCACAGATTCAGTACAAAAACTTAAGGTTCACCAAATGGAAAGGTGTGAGGATTGGGTACATTACCATATTGAGGTGAACAGAGATATACAAACACACGTGAAATATATAATCACCAAAGACCTACAGAATACCAAGAGAAGACTACTCAACATTGTGTCATAACCTACACGGGAAGAGATTCCAAAGAAGAATAGATATATGTATATGTGTGAAGGAACCACGTCTTGCACACCTAGACCAAACAAACCATTGTAATCGAATTTGCTGTGATAAAGAATAAAAATTTTGTTAAAAATACAAACAAGAAGGAATGACACATACACTTAAAGGGCTTTTTCCCGGCACATTCCATTGTACCTTACAACCTAGAACACGACTTCCATTAAGGCTCTGTTGCCCTAGTGACCAGATTTGGTAAAGGAGAAATGCTGCCCCCTTGTGGCCGTTTCCCGCAAGAGCAGCTTTAAACCCACAGCTACTGGTCACTTAAAATTCACAAGGGCTCAGGGCTGTAAAGGACACCTGCCGTCAAAAATTGTGCTCAGGTGGGGAATGGACAAAAGAAATTCAAAACAGGCGAATGTTTCAAGAAGATAGTATGCAGAGGTAAGTATTCCTCACTCTCTTTAAACAAAAAAACAGGAAAATGGGTAAAAGCTCAACCTCAGGAATTATTAGACTCATGCAATCTAATCAACCAAAAGGTTTCAACTCACACCTGTCGACTGACCGTCAGCAAAAAGTCTACCAACAATAAATGCTGACGGGGTTGTAGAGAACTGTGTAACCTCTAGGTGCTGGTGGGAAGGAAAGTGGTTAACAGCCAATAATGACTACCGAAAGGAACTGCGTTGAAAAGTGAAAACTGAGGTACCATTCAATCCAGCAGGCACACCACTGGGCCTCTCACCTGAGAAGACCAGGATCGAAAAGACACAGGCTGCAAATGCTGCACTGCAGCCTTATTCAAAATAGCCAAGATGGGAAGCAACCAAAATGTCCATCAACAGGTGAATGGATAAAGAAGAAGGAGTCCATGTACACAATGGAATATTAGCCATGGAAAACAATGAAACACTGCTCTTTGAGGCACCAGAGATGAGCCTGGAGATAATCACAAAACATGAGGTAAGTCGGAAAGCAAAAGACCTATATCCTATGATATCCCTTAGAGGCGTTATCTAATCACTGACACAAATGAACATATTTCCACAGAGAAAGACACTCACAGACTTAGAAAACCAACTATGCTCATCTAAAAGGAAAGGTGGGGGGAATGGATAAATGAGATTAGTGTTACTATACATATCCAAATACATATTATATACATATTTCAAAACGACCGACCATATAGCAAGGGAGGTCTACAGAACACTCTGTAATATTTTACATGGGAAGAGGATCTGTAGAGTAGACATATATAATGTACAAATGAACCAGATTGTGTACCCCTAGGACAAACAATATTCTAGTCCTTACCCCGATTAAAAAAATTAACAAAAACAAGAAGTAATGAGACCTAAACTTATGGGGGTTTCTCCTGGCACATTCCATTCTAATTTACAACCTAGGAACACGACTTCCAGAAAGGCTCTGCTGCCCTAGTACTCAGATTTGGGAATGGAGAAATGCTGCCTCCTTGTGGCCATTTCCCACAACAGCAGCTTTCAACCCACTGCTAAAGGTCACTAAATATTCACCAACTTGCCATTCTGTAAATGACACCTGCCCTCCAAATAAATCCTGGGATCAAAAATGGAGCAAAAATTTCAAAAGAGGGCAACCTTCCAAGAAGACAATTTCAAGAGCTATGTGGTACTCACAGCTTTTCCTTTAAAGAGGAAAGAAAAGGTGTGGGAAAATGATATATTTTAGGAATTTTTAAAGACATGCAAACCCAAATTACAAAACCCTATCAGCTCACAGCAGTCAGAATGGCCATCAGCAAAAATGTTTCAAAAAATAAATGCTGAAGGGACTGTGGAGGAATGCGTACACTCGGCCCTAAGGGGGACGTGGTAAGAGCCACTAATGAAAACACAATGGAAGTGCCTTGAAAAGGTAAACACTGAGCTACCCGTCAATCAGTCATACCCACTGCTGGGCCTATCCCCTGAGAAAATGAGAATCAAAACGTCACAGGCTGGCAATCCTGCACTCCAGCCATATTGACCATAGCCAACATTTGGAAGCAATGAAAATGTCCATCAACAGAGGAACGCACCAAGAAGAACTCTTCCATGTACACAATGTAATATTGCTCCAATAATAAATATAAGGTAAATTTAAAAGACAAACATAAGTAAGGAGACATCAGCATTTGTGGGTTTCTTCAGGCACAATCCACTCTAATTTATAACCGAGGAACACCACTGGCCGGAAGGCCTGTTGCCCTAGTACCAGCATGGGGAACGTAGAAAGACTGCCACCCTCTGGCCGTTACCTGCAAACGCAGGTTTAAGCCTGTGCTAATGGTCACCGCAAAATGTCTTCAGGGAGGTAATGGCGAAAAAATTTTAAAATTATGACATACATACTTTAAGAAAACACTTTGAAGAACTAAGCTGTACTCACAGCCTGAAAAATGAAAAGGACCTGCCTTAAAGCTCAGTTTTAATGGATCATGAGACACATGCAAATTCAGCCACAAAGACGTATCAGCTCACACCAGTCAGAATAACCATCAGTAAAAAACCACAAAGAATAAATGCTGAAGGTGCTGTGGAGAAATGCAAACCCTCCACTTTAAGTGGGATGTAACCTGGAGAGAGCCACTCATGAGAGCAGAGTGGAGGTGCCGTTAAAAGGTAAACATTGAGCTACCGTACGATCCAGAGGCTTATTCCTGGACCTATAACCTAAGAAGACAGAATTGGAAAGAAAGAGGCAGGCAAATCTGCATTGCACAGTATTACCATAGCCAAGATATGGAAGTCACCAAAAAGTCCACCGACAGATGGGTGGACAAAGAAGATCTGCTACATGTACAGATGGATTATGAGCTAGCGATAAAATGAAACAATGCCATTTGCAGCACCATAGATGACTCTAGAAGTAATCACGCAACTTGGAGTAAGTGAGAAAGCGAAAGACACATATCCTATCATACCACATAGAGGTGTTACCTAAAAATTGATACAAACGAAGATACTTCCACAGAGAAAGGCAATCACAGATTCAGTACAAAAACTTAAGGTTCACCAAATGGAAACGTGTGAGGATTGGGTACATTACCATATTGAGGTGAACAGAGATATACAAACACACGTGAAATATATAATCACCAAAGACCTACAGAATACCAAGAGAAGACTACTCAACATTGTGTCATAACCTACACGGGAAAAGATTCCAAAGAAGAATAGATATATGTATATGTGTGAAGGAACCTCGTCTTGCACACCTAGACCAAACAAACCATTGTAATCGAATTTGCTGTGATAAAGAATAAAAATTTTGTTAAAAATACAAACAAGAAGGAATGACACATACACTTAAAGGGCTTTTTCCCGGCACATTCCATTGTACTTTACAACCTAGAACACGACTTCCATTAAGGCTCTGTTGCCCTAGTGACCAGATTTGGTAAAGGAGAAATGCTGCCCCCTTGTGGCCGTTTCCCGCAAGAGCAGCTTTAAACCCACAGCTACTGGTCACTTAAAATTCACAAGGGCTCAGGGCTGTAAAGGACACCTGCCGTCAAAAATTGTGCTCAGGTGGGGAATGGACAAAAGAAATTCAAAACAGGCGAATGTTTCAAGAAGATAGTATGCAGAGGTAAGTATTCCTCACTCTCTTTAAACAAAAAAACAGGAAAATGGGTAAAAGCTCAACCTCAGGAATTATTAGACTCATGCAATCTAATCAACCAAAAGGTTCCAACTCACACCTGTCGACTGACCGTCAGCAAAAAGTCTACCAACAATAAATGCTGACGGGGTTGTAGAGAACTGTGTAACCTCTAGGTGCTGGTGGGATGGAAAGTGGTTAACAGACAATAATGACCACCGAAAGGAACTGCGTTGAAAAGTGAAAACTGAGGTACCATTCAATCCAGCAGGCACACCACTGGGCCTCTCACCTGAGAAGACCAGGATCGAAAAGACACAGGCTGCAAATGCTGCACTGCAGCCTTATTCAAAATAGCCAAGATGCGAAGCAACCAAAATGTCCATCAACAGGTGAATGGATAAAGAAGAAGGAGTCCATGTACACAATGGAATATTAGCCATGGAAAACAATGAAACACTGCTCTTTGAGGCACCAGAGATGAGCCTGGAGATAATCACAAAACATGAGGTAAGTCGGAAAGCAAAAGACCTATATCCTATGATATCCCTTAGAGGCGTTATCTAATCACTGACACAAATGAACATATTTCCACAGAGAAAGACACTCACAGACTTAGAAAACCAACTATGCTCATCTAAAAGGAAAGGTGGGGGGAATGGATAAATGAGATTAGTGTTACTATACATATCCAAATACATATTATATACATATTTCAAAACGACCGACCATATAGCAAGGGAGGTCTACAGAACACTCTGTAATATTTTACATGGGAAGAGGATCTGTAGAGTAGACATATATAATGTACAAATGAACCAGATTGTGTACCCCTAGGACAAACAATATTCTAGTCCTTACCCCGATTAAAAAAATTAACAAAAACAAGAAGTAATGAGACCTAAACTTATGGGGGTTTCTCCTGGCACATTCCATTCTAATTTACAACCTAGGAACACGACTTCCAGAAAGGCTCTGCTGCCCTAGTACTCAGATTTGGGAATGGAGAAATGCTGCCTCCTTGTGGCCATTTCCCACAACAGCAGCTTTCAACCCACTGCTAAAGGTCACTAAATATTCACCAACTTGCCATTCTGTAAATGACACCTGCCCTCCAAATAAATCCTGGGATCAAAAATGGAGCAAAAATTTCAAAAGAGGGCAACCTTCCAAGAAGACAATTTCAAGAGCTATGTGGTACTCACAGCTTTTCCTTTAAAGAAGAGGAAAGAAAAAGGTGTGGGAAAATGATATATTTTAGGAATTTTTAAAGACATGCAAACCCAAATTACAAAAACCTATCAGCTCACAGCAGTCAGAATGGCCATCAGCAAAAATGTTTCAAAAAATAAATGCTGAAGGGACTGTGGAGGAATGCGTACACTCGGCCCTAAGGGGGACGTGGTAAGAGCCACTAATGAAAACACAATGGAAGTGCCTTGAAAAGGTAAACACTGAGCTACCCGTCAATCAGTCATACCCACTGCTGGGCCTATCCCCTGAGAAAATGAGAATCAAAACGTCACAGGCTGGCAATCCTGCACTCCAGCCATATTGACCATAGCCAACATTTGGAAGCAATGAAAATGTCCATCAACAGAGGAACGCACCAAGAAGAACTCTTCCATGTACACAATGTAATATTGCTCCAATAATAAATATAAGGTAAATTTAAAAGACAAACATAAGTAAGGAGACATCAGCATTTGTGGGTTTCTTCAGGCACAATCCACTCTAATTTATAACCGAGGAACACCACTGGCCGGAAGGCCTGTTGCCCTAGTACCAGCATGGGGAACGTAGAAAGACTGCCACCCTCTGGCCGTTACCTGCAAACGCAGGTTTAAGCCTGTGCTAATGGTCACCGCAAAATGTCTTCAGGGAGGTAATGGCGAAAAAATTTTAAAATTATGACATACATACTTTAAGAAAACACTTTGAAGAACTAAGCTGTACTCACAGCCTGAAAAATGAAAAGGACCTGCCTTAAAGCTCAGTTTTAATGGATCATGAGACACATGCAAATTCAGCCACAAAGACGTATCAGCTCACACCAGTCAGAATAACCATCAGTAAAAAACCACAAAGAATAAATGCTGAAGGTGCTGTGGAGAAATGCAAACCCTCCACTTTAAGTGGGATGTAACCTGGAGAGAGCCACTCATGAGAGCAGAGTGGAGGTGCCGTTAAAAGGTAAACATTGAGCTACCGTACGATCCAGAGGCTTATTCCTGGACCTATAACCTAAGAAGACAGAATTGGAAAGAAAGAGGCAGGCAAATCTGCATTGCACAGTATTACCATAGCCAAGATATGGAAGTCACCAAAAAGTCCACCGACAGATGGGTGGACAAAGAAGATCTGCTACATGTACAGATGGATTATGAGCTAGCGATAAAATGAAACAATGCCATTTGCAGCACCATAGATGACTCTAGAAGTAATCACGCAACTTGGAGTAAGTGAGAAAGCGAAAGACACATATCCTATCATACCACATAGAGGTGTTACCTAAAAATTGATACAAACGAAGATACTTCCACAGAGAAAGGCAATCACAGATTCAGTACAAAAACTTAAGGTTCACCAAATGGAAACGTGTGAGGATTGGGTACATTACCATATTGAGGTGAACAGAGATATACAAACACACGTGAAATATATAATCACCAAAGACCTACAGAATACCAAGAGAAGACTACTCAACATTGTGTCATAACCTACACGGGAAAAGATTCCAAAGAAGAATAGATATATGTATATGTGTGAAGGAACCTCGTCTTGCACACCTAGACCAAACAAACCATTGTAATCGAATTTGCTGTGATAAAGAATAAAAATTTTGTTAAAAATACAAACAAGAAGGAATGACACATAAACTTAAAGGGCTTTTTCCCGGCACATTCCATTGTAATTTACAACCTAGAACACGACTTCCATTAAGGCTCTGTTGCCCTAGTGACCAGATTTGGTAAAGGAGAAATGCTGCCCCCTTGTGGCCGTTTCCCGCAAGAGCAGCTTTAAACCCACAGCTACTGGTCACTTAAAATTCACAAGGGCTCAGGGCTGTAAAGGACACCTGCCGTCAAAAATTGTGCTCAGGTGGGGAATGGACAAAAGAAATTCAAAACAGGCGAATGTTTCAAGAAGATAGTATGCAGAGGTAAGTATTCCTCACTCTCTTTAAACAAAAAAACAGGAAAATGGGTAAAAGCTCAACCTCAGGAATTATTAGACTCATGCAATCTAATCAACCAAAAGGTTCCAACTCACACCTGTCGACTGACCGTCAGCAAAAAGTCTACCAACAATAAATGCTGACGGGGTTGTAGAGAACTGTGTAACCTCTAGGTGCTGGTGGGATGGAAAGTGGTTAACAGCCAATAATGACCACCGAAAGGAACTGCGTTGAAAAGTGAAAACTGAGGTACCATTCAATCCAGCAGGCACACCACTGGGCCTCTCACCTGAGAAGACCAGGATCGAAAAGACACAGGCTGCAAATGCTGCACTGCAGCCTTATTCAAAATAGCCAAGATGCGAAGCAACCAAAATGTCCATCAACAGGTGAATGGATAAAGAAGAAGGAGTCCATGTACACAGTGGAATATTAGCCATGGAAAACAATGAAACACTGCTCTTTGAGGCACCAGAGATGAGCCTGGAGATAATCACAAAACATGAGGTAAGTCGGAAAGCAAAAGACCTATATCCTATGATATCCCTTAGAGGCGTTATCTAATCACTGACACAAATGAACATATTTCCACAGAGAAAGACACTCACAGACTTAGAAAACCAACTATGCTCATCTAAAAGGAAAGGTGGGGGGAATGGATAAATGAGATTAGTGTTACTATACATATCCAAATACATATTATATACATATTTCAAAACGACCGACCATATAGCAAGGGAGGTCTACAGAACACTCTGTAATATTTTACATGGGAAGAGGATCTGTAGAGTAGACATATATAATGTACAAATGAACCAGATTGTGTACCCCTAGGACAAACAATATTCTAGTCCTTACCCCGATTAAAAAAATTAACAAAAACAAGAAGTAATGAGACCTAAACTTATGGGGGTTTCTCCTGGCACATTCCATTCTAATTTACAACCTAGGAACACGACTTCCAGAAAGGCTCTGCTGCCCTAGTACTCAGATTTGGGAATGGAGAACTTGTGGCCATTTCCCACAACAGCAGCTTTCAACCCACTGCTAAAGGTCACTAAATATTCACCAACTTGCCATTCTGTAAATGACACCTGCCCTCCAAATAAATCCTGGGATCAAAAATGGAGCAAAAATTTCAAAAGAGGGCAACCTTCCAAGAAGACAATTTCAAGAGCTATGTGGTACTCACAGCTTTTCCTTTAAAGAAGAGGAAAGAAAAAGGTGTGGGAAAATGATATATTTTAGGAATTTTTAAAGACATGCAAACCCAAATTACAAAAACCTATCAGCTCACAGCAGTCAGAATGGCCATCAGCAAAAATGTTTCAAAAAATAAATGCTGAAGGGACTGTGGAGGAATGCGTACACTCGGCCCTAAGGGGGACGTGGTAAGAGCCACTAATGAAAACACAATGGAAGTGCCTTGAAAAGGTAAACACTGAGCTACCCGTCAATCAGTCATACCCACTGCTGGGCCTATCCCCTGAGAAAATGAGAATCAAAACGTCACAGGCTGGCAATCCTGCACTCCAGCCATATTGACCATAGCCAACATTTGGAAGCAATGAAAATGTCCATCAACAGAGGAACGCACCAAGAAGAACTCTTCCATGTACACAATGTAATATTGCTCCAATAATAAATATAAGGTAAATTTAAAAGACAAACATAAGTAAGGAGACATCAGCATTTGTGGGTTTCTTCAGGCACAATCCACTCTAATTTATAACCGAGGAACACCACTGGCCGGAAGGCCTGTTGCCCTAGTACCAGCATGGGGAACGTAGAAAGACCGCCAACCTCTGGCCGTTACCTGCAAACGCAGGTTTAAGCCTGTGCTAATGGTCACCGCAAAATGTCTTCAGGGAGGTAATGGCCAAAAAATTTTAAAATTATGACATACATACTTTAAGAAAACACTTTGAAGAACTAAGCGGTACTCACAGCCTGAAAAATGAAAAGGACCTGCCTTAAAGCTCAGTTTTAATGGATCATGAGACACATGCAAATTCAGCCACAAAGACGTATCAGCTCACACCAGTCAGAATAACCATCAGTAAAAAACCACAAAGAATAAATGCTGAAGGTGCTGTGGAGAAATGCAAACCCTCCACTTTAAGTGGGATGTAACCTGGAGAGAGCCACTCATGAGAGCAGAGTGGAGGTGCCGTTAAAAGGTAAACATTGAGCTACCGTACGATCCAGAGGCTTATTCCTGGACCTATAACCTAAGAAGACAGAATTGGAAAGAAAGAGGCAGGCAAATCTGCATTGCACAGTATTACCATAGCCAAGATATGGAAGTCACCAAAAAGTCCACCGACAGATGGGTGGACAAAGAAGAACTGCTACATGTACAGATGGATTATGAGCTAGCGATAAAATGAAGCAATGCCATTTGCAGCACCATAGATGACTCTAGAAGTAATCACGCAACTTGGAATACGTGAGAAAGCGAAAGACACATATCCTATCATACCACATAGAGGTGTTACCTAAAAATTGATACAAACGAAGATACTTCCACAGAGAAAGGCAATCACAGATTCAGTACAAAAACTTAAGGTTCACCAAATGGAAACGTGTGAGGATTGGGTACATTACCATATTGAGGTGAACAGAGATATACAAACACACGTGAAATATATAATCACCAAAGACCTACAGAATACCAAGAGAAGACTACTCAACATTGTGTCATAACCTACACGGGAAGAGATTCCAAAGAAGAATAGATATATGTATATGTGTGAAGGAACCACGTCTTGCACACCTAGACCAAACAAACCATTGTAATCGAATTTGCTGTGATAAAGAATAAAAATTTTGTTAAAAATACAAACAAGAAGGAATGACACATAAACTTAAAGGGCTTTTTCCCGGCACATTCCATTGTACTTTACAACCTAGAACACGACTTCCATTAAGGCTCTGTTGCCCTAGTGACCAGATTTGGTAAAGGAGAAAT